>NW_020188505.1:395486-420545 GCF_900000015.1 Plasmopara halstedii
TTGGTGCGTTTCATAATAAGGGTGAGATCTGCATTGCTGGGAGTCGTGTGTACGTGCAAGAAGGCATCTATGATGAGTTTGTACGTCGCACCGTCGAGGCCGCAAGTGCACGTGTAGTGGGTGATCCGTTCAATGCTGCCACTCAGCAAGGACCACAGATCAGCGAAAATCAGTTTGACAAAATTCTAAGATACGTGGAAAAAGGTGTCAAGGAGGGAGCTCGTCTGTTGACTGGAGGCAAGCGTCATGGTGACAAAGGTTGGTTTATTGAACCAACTGTATTTGCGGACGTGACAGATGACATGGTCATTGCTCGCGAGGAAATTTTTGGTCCTGTGATGTCTATTTTCAAGTTTAAGACTATTGATGAGGTCATTGCACGCGCCAACGACTCAAACTATGGTCTAGGTGCTGGTGTTATGACGAGCAATCTTGATAGTGCCATAAAAATCTCCAACAGCATTCGTGCTGGGTCGGTGTACGTGAATTGTTATGGGGTTTGCCCCGGAAATGCACCGTTTGGAGGCTTTAAGGACTCTGGAGTTGGTCGGGAGAATGGCGAATCGGGTCTGCACAACTATCTGGAATACAAGACGATCATCATCAAGCGCCCCGACGACGCGATGCCGTAAACATATTTTTTAAGTGGTATACTAGCACAGTAAATGAATATCGACATGTCTGTTTGTTCTTTTTTTTGCGATGTCATGTATCCTTGCCAAATGGTTTTGGTTAGATCATCATTTCTCCTCAATTTTGTCTCGTAATTCAGAGATAAATTACATAAATCTAATTATAAATTGTTTTCATTTTTACTCTAAATTTAAGTTTTTTAATACTTTTTCATCTGTCCTCTCAGCACTCCCATGAAAGCAGAGAGATTTTCTAAGAGACTGTGAATAGAGAACAGAACAATTGTACAAGATACAAATTTAAACAATTGTATGAAATTTCACACGATTCCGAAGCATTGATGCACTTTGTTTAGAGTGAGCGCTGACTCTAAGAATTTGCAAACAAATGCACAGATATTAAGTTCGTGCACTCTTACCGAGAGCACTTCGAGATCCACTTTCATGACTAGAAGTCTTCCCTGTTATATGAGAGAATTAATGATTCTTTGACGAATATTTATTACATACGTTCTCATGCTATCTGTAATGATAATACTCTCGTGAATTTAAACGTGCGGCTAGCAGCCCACGTATACCATGCTTCCTCTTTCAAATTCCATCAGCTTCATACATAACGATATTTTAGTACTTATGGATACTCACAACAACGTTAAAGTTTCATACAATTCTACTTGATACAATCGCACGAAAGGAAGAGTACAAGACCACAGTACAGACCTTGTTACACCCTTCTCCACAAAGAAATGAGCCACACTAGGTTCACACCAATTATTCAATTTGAGGACAGTACGCAAAATTGACAGATTCACGAGCTACCACTGCGCCCCGCAGTTCCACTCCATTCGCTGCGCTTAATCATACCTGCTCGTCTCTGAATATTTGAAACGGGAGTCAATTCTCTTGCACCAAGCCAAACGATACAGCGACCCCACAAAAGCGCGATTGTTGTGAGCAACACACTAAGAAATTCAGCAACAATGTCGAGGTGTTCTACGATGAAAAGGGTCTTAGATACGCTTTGATTGACCAAACACCTCCGATCTCATCTAGCATAGCCGCTTCCCGGGTAGAGCATGCTCATTGTTCTGAGCCTCCCCCCTGCGCGAGTCTTGAATTTCGTGTTCGATATCATCATCGAGATGAGGTGCGATTCCCCGCCGTGATATTAACGACGATGTCCGGCTCTTTACCAACGATCTACAACTGGTTCAAAAAGCCTATCTTGCTACAGTGCAGGAGCAAGTGTAACGGGAATGGCCCGTCCGTTTACGCACACTTTCTGACGAAGGCTTGGGTCAGCTGGTACGCCTCACCGCGTGTTGCTCGCTTCCAGCGGGGCGTTGACTTACGTAGAAGGGAGGATAGGTGGAGTGACATTTATTATGGATGATAGGCTTTACTACCTCCCTAAGTGCTTCAATTCTGATACAACAGAGCAAAAAGGAGAACAGAGCTAAGAGGAGATAGACAACTATACAGGGTATGCAGTTGATGTAAGTCACACCAATTATGTGGTACTCACCACATGTGTAATAAGGCATGATTCATTACACCCCCCCCCACACACACACACTCAAAGGTAAGTTTACCCAAATTTTTCAGCTCTTATCAGCTCTTCTTCAAATTCTTCTTCCGCTCTTCATATTGCTCTGTTAAACTCACTCCAGACTGACAGCCCACACGCTGGCCCCGTATGAGATTTTTGTCGCCATCAAACTTGGATTTCATTCCAATACTATGTCTGTCAGCATATTTGCGCTATCGTGAACCTGAACGTCACGACGATGCTTCCATAAGAGGTGGTGGATCTACTCTAGAGTTTGACGAACTCTTCGCTCGAATGGGTGCTAGACTGATAAGGCGAGTCACGTTTTTTGCGCCATCGGGACAATTACCCGTGCTAGAGGCGAATCGCGAAGCTCCTACGTCCAGCAATCCACTCTGGATCCCATCCAGACAATCGACACTTGGTTCTGGGCATGGGTCCATTCGACTAATTCCGTGGACATCCACCCTCTGCAAAGCGCAAGCATCACTGCTGACTTGTTGAAGGTGCACGTATGTGCTTTCGATTTGCACACTCGACAGCGCAGAATCGGGACCACTCCGATATCGAGGATGCTCGCGAAGTGCGCTCGGTCATCAGTCAAATCATCGAAAATAAGGACAGAAGATAAAAAGGATGGGGCAGCTTCCATAAGCGGGGTCTGCCTTTGGACCCGCATTGAACGTGCAAACGATACTGGGACAGTCGCGACGAATACACGTACGAGCCTCCCACGTGTTCTCGCTCGCTGGATATCCCAGCCATTTTCCTAAAAGCTCCATCCGACCGCGGACATTTCTCTCCGTCACCGCGTTCACGACGCGGTAATATTCATTTCCTTGTTGAGTTAGACGAGAAGGGTGGCCGAAACGGCGGCCGTCCCATCTGCTTTATCTTTGCCAGGTTTACAGCCTTCCTCCGATTAAAACTGCGTTTGGTGAAGAAGGAGAAGCTTCTCTAGCCTATGAAACAGCGGCTGATTGAAGTGATTCATCGCATGTCGTCGACTCGACAACGCGTGAGGTCTAACCGACAGATCATTTGCGAAGTTCGCGACTTCACATGGCGTCATGGCACCTCGCCTGTGAACGCAATCTAGGGTCGGACTCTCCGATTGAAGTGAAGGGCTCTGCAACTTCACCAGCCTGCTGCGGCGGCTTCCGCTGATAATGCAGGGTATCCTGCCAAGCGATCTCGCTCTGTTTCGGGCGCTTCCGATCATTTCCGTCCTCCCGAGAGCTGCCGAGGCGGCGACGCCAATGGGTTCAACCTTCGGCCCTCCGTGGGTATCGGGTTACACGTGCCCTGGTCGGAAGGGTGTGGGTCACACGCGATAATACATCACAATGGTATGGGTTTTAAAAGATGATGTGATCACACAATGGTGTGGCTAAACTTAAACAAAAGTCAGTACGTGGCTGGAACAGACAGTAGTTTTACATTTAATCAGGTTTTACTATATAGATAGGAAAAAATATAGGTTTAGATATAGGCGGCTTTGCCGATAATAAATCCGAGAGAAACAATTAACATTTTAAACGGGGGAGGTAATTATCCTTGAATTTAGGTTGTAGTTACTTTGGGAGTGAGTATATTGCGATCTGCTACACTCACACTGGTTCTAAGTATAGAACAAATGTCACCGACCTTAAGCAAGCTTCCTCTAAGCGAAATAGCTGCGGCAACCCCGCTGCACCGTGGCTTTACAGCCATTTTCATACACAACTGCGCTTTATACAGGTTGGAAATTGCGTCGTCGTGATAGGAGGGCTTGATGAGTGCTACGCGGAACGTTGGGTGGGTCCTTAGCCAGCTTCCCGAGTCGATAATGTATGCATTCCCACGACTTGGGACGGATCGATGATGCGAGGTAAGTGCTTTGAGCTTCCCAGGCTTGCGCATCGTCTGAAAGGCTCAAAGTACTACTTGGTACTTTGAGCCTACTACTTGGTACATAATACCCCAAAAATGAAAATCATTCTGCCTTGACCACCTCGTCTATCTGCGTATTCCAATTGCAGATCTTGCGCATTCACCATTGCATCTTGCACCCGTGTGATCACATTGACACGACTCACGAGGAATAAGTCCACGGCGTTCTTGTACTTGCGCTTGTATGCGCATCTTTGCTCGTGTCACATTGGGAGGCAACGATTTGCCGAGCTCCTCCCCCGCTTACAGTAGAGACAACACCCACCGCACACAGCGGTAGTTGCGGATGTCGTAGGCCATTCATAAAAATGGTGTAAACCCATGGGAGAATGAATGCTATTGTTCATAGCAAATTCACAAAACGTAAAAACGAACTTTATTTAGCGGAAATTTTCACACATAAACTTCTCAGCACATCGCCGACCACGTTCTATTTGTCCTTCGGTCTCTGTGAACATATTAAAGCGAGTGCCAAGGATTCGAAACAATTCATGAGCCGTGTACCACGATCAGCAACGATGGCGTCGATCAATCTGTGATTGCGAAAAAAGTGATCAGTAAAACAATTGTGCCAAACCTTCAGCATCGACGGAATCGCTACACGGAGCGATGCGGAATATCTTGCTGAGTCTGTCAACAAAAAATGGTTCTCATTGTGGCAGTCAGCATTCGTGGGTATGCCAAAGATAAAGTCGAGAGACTGACATCCAACAGCATGTTTTTAACCAGGTTCACAAACAATTCGTGTGGAACTTCACGATTGGGCGGAAGATCACAGGGCGGGCTCAAACTGAGGGCGTCATCCTTGAAATCTACAACAAGTGAATAATAAAGATTAGTCGGATTTTTTAAATAGGTCGATCCTCTGCGTGATTCTACACGATGTCGAAATCATTCAGTTTCGCTGAATCGACCTTCGACTGTGGCAACACGACCTCCGCAATACCGCCACATTTGAGGAAGTAAACGTCTGGATACGCTTTGGGAGTTGAAAGCAAGTTTTCGGCGCGAAAAGAAGAGATTGATTTCGTCATATATAAGCAGCTTATCGATGTATTGGTATTGAAGGTCTCGCTTGAAAAAGGAAATAGAGAAACTCCGGCCCAACGGCTTTCACAAGCTGCACCAGCTCTTCCATCGCTGGTAACGGTGCCAAAAAAAATGTTTTGGTAACTTTATAACCAGTCGTTGTATATACAATACGTGGGCCAGCATATTGCTAGATTTCCATCATTGGGAGTGGTACGCTAAATTATCTCACCCGCAGACTCCGCGTCCAGAGCAGGAGCATCAGTACCGCGATCAACGAATTCCAGTGATTCATGCACATGTATGGAAACATCACCTTTGGGGTCAGTTTCGCCCACCGACCCGCAATCCGACTCAACCACTGTATAAGTGGAAGAGTTGGTATAATTAGCCACAGTTGATTCCTTCGACTTCCCTTTACACACATGTCGACAACATTTTCTGTCTTGAGGAGGGCAACAACCGGCATCTATCCCTCATAATTCCTTTTTTGTTGGGCAATTCGCCATGTTCACCAACGATCAGTCGTTTCCAGGTGGCCAGTTCCGGGCATTACTTGATCGATAAGTGAGGTGACTGAACTGCATATCGCCAGTGCTTCGACAGTGGCCACTGTCGCGAGAACAAAGTGGAAACATTGAGAAGTTTTTCTTTGCTTGGATCAAACCGCTGGGTAGTACCCTCAGCCCTGGCCACGACTGAAGCAGCTTTGAGGGCGTGTCTAGCCGATCGAAGTAGGCGGGTTTTGCCGATTAGTAAGGTAAAGCCCACTTTTATCCGAGGCAAGGATAGTATAATGAATTGATTATGTGAAATGGCTTCCGCCTCTCACAGCTTGTGAGCTCCTGAAATATCGATATATTGGGTGTCGATGACAGTCAAGACTTGGCACCTTCTTCGTCACTGCATCCTCAGGCTAAGAAACATGTTGGTGCAGCGCAACAACCTTTTTATTAGCGATCGGGGCCCGAACTTGTTGCAAGCTTGAAAGCTGGTCGATAGCTGTACCAGCACAATCATGATATGAGCAGGGCTGGTTTAAGCACAAATGAAAGGTGAGACCAAAGATTTGCCTCGAAGTTGACGAATTGCTTCGTCGTTCGAAAGCTCAATTACTGATTAACGTTCTACTTGGCGACTATTTCAGTAAAAAACAAGCTTGAAAGTCGCAAAAGGGGTAATATTAATTGCCTTTTTCGCATAACCTCAAAAGTAACATACATTTAGAATGGGTCAACATACTAAATTTATCGGTCGTATCATCTCTGGTGATTATTATCCCATGTATTGCACTATGTATGTTTGCCGCCTTATTTGTTGCCCTATGAACATCCTTTTTACCATTATTTCTTCGGAGCTTACACTAGTGTCCTGTTGTATATGAGTTACATTTAAATATAGCAAGATGCATCAGCTTCAGTGATTTAGGCAACCCACGACACTTTTTCGAAAGTAAAAGGTCTTAAGACTGGGACATACTTAATTTTCTAAAATTTTCAAATGAAAAAGTAGAGGCAGTTCAGCTTACTATAATCTATATTTCACCGAACGGTTGCGCTACTACCTTAAGAATCGATACGAATGAATCGCATATGCGTGCCATGATCATATAGGTCTAAAGTTTACGTAATTGAAGAGTAGAGTCTATTCTTCCTATTAAAACAAGGAAACTAGCCTTTAGCCTATAACTTTGTTTTTCGCTGCTGGTTTGATTCGTATAATCAATAATACCATACATCAATATGCAATCAATCACATGATCTGCCAATCATAAAGCTAGAGCCATTTTATTAAATGGCTTTAAGCTCATAGTTTGTTTTATTTCACAGTCCTCAACACGTTTGAGCCAATCAATGTTAATGCCTATAATGTGTTCTAGTACGTGTACTGTATATCTCCACGTTCTTCGTCATGGTACTTCAAGTACATTGCAGGCAAACATAGCGGCTTTCTCATCTCCTTATAGCGCTATTGTGGTACCGTACGTCAAGAACAAATGGGCGGGTGTCTTTCAAAGGGTGTCTCCAAGGATAACGTCGCAGACACTGAAGTTGTACGTAGCAGAAGTGAAAGACATCGCGGTAGCACGAAACCTGACGGTGGTAGCTCAAGGCGTGGCACACCATCAATTCCCACTTCAGTGTCGGAACGGTCCAGTCGGCGACCGAGCAATAATACAGTGGACTTTCAGGAATTTAAGGATAGGGAGAAGAATGTGGTGGAGACGATGCTCGAGAGCAACAAAGGTTTGCGAATGGCAGAAATTAGTTTTGATGATCTGAAATTGCAGAAAATTATTGGTGCGGGGGCTTTTGGGGAAGTCATTAAAGGCACGTACTGCGGTACGCCCGTTGTAGTCAAGCGCATGTTGCGTAACAAGATTACAGAAGACAATTTGCGCATGTTTGGTGACGAACTTCAGCTCATGATGAATCTGCGGCACCCGAATATTGTTCAGTTTATAGGCGCTAGTTGGAATTCGTACTCTAACATGTACGTGCAGCGGGAAACCAACACATCTCACTATCTTAATATCTTTGTTCTATCAGTTGCTTTGTGACGGAGCTTTTGGAACGTGGAGACTTGTTCGCTGTATTGCGCAACCCAGAGAACGAACTGAGCTGGGCAAAACCTATTTTGCGTATCACAATTGACACCTCACGCGGTATGGCCTACCTGCACAGTATGAAACCTCCTATTATTCATCGTGATTTGAAAAGCATGAACATCCTTGTGAGGTACCGAATGTTGACGTTTATAACGTTTGCAAAACACTTCTCGATTCTGACAATATTTTAATGTTGATTTAAGCTCGACGTGGGGTGCCAAGGTGAGCGACTTTGGCCTTAGCCGTGAAAAATCTGTAGACGAGACAATGAGCGTGACGGGCACGCCACTATGGCTGCCACCCGAAATGATCCGAGGAGAACGTTACACGGAGAAGGCTGATGTCTACAGTTTTGGCATCGGTATGCAGTGCATTTAAACGTGTCATCATTATTGCTGTATTAATCTGTTGCGTAGTGCTAGCAGAGCTGGATACTAGAAAAATTCCGTACCACGACATCAAAGCAAAGGGGGCCCGAAATAAAAAAGTGTCTGGCAGTACGCTCATGCATATGGTGGCTTACGAAAACTTGCGTCCGTCGCTGAGCAAGACCTGCATGAAAAGCGTACACGACTTGTTTATGCGCTGTACGTCTGACGACCAGTCCGTGCGTCCAACTTTTGAGGAAATCGTACAATTTCTTGAAAACGACGTGCGAAAAGAGACACTCGTTAGTGCGGTGAGTTTTTATTATACATCTTTGTTTCTTTTGCTCCACTTGCTTGGAGACTGATGGAAGTTAACGTGTTGTAGAATAAAGAAAGGAGTATCTGCGAAGAGGAACAAAACGGATCAGACGTATCACCTGAAGAACTAGGTGTCCATCATGCCACACGATACGTGGACTAAAATATTTTTATAAAGACATTCTTTCGTTTACAGAAGAAAATATTAATCTAGGCAGTAAGATTTCAGTGCACTCTGGCAATATGCACAAGCTACTGACGGACAAGTAGACTACCCCTTACAGCTCCGTTTTCTCGTTTGACGTCTTTTGGAAAGCATTAAGTATATTCTTGCGGAGAGCAAAAAGGGTTTTCTTCTGCGGGGACACATTGTCGTTCTCAAGTAGGCCTTCAAGACGCTTGATCTCCGCATCCACGTAAGACGGGCCTTTGGCAACGATCTTGTTAATTGCCTTTAGATACAGTGCACCATACTTAGCATCACTGCCTTCAAGACCGTCGACAACAGTCTGCACCTTCTTGTGCACATCAATATTAATGTCACCACTCTCTGAAATGATAACGTCAATCTCTTCAACGCGACCAGCCTCAGCCGTAAGTCCACCGTCCACCGTGCGGTGTGTTCCAGCGTGCTCATTGATAAACTCAACAAATGTCGCTGTGTCACGTTCACCCGAAAAGTCCTCAGGTTCATCCGAGCCGGGGGCGAAATAGTAGACAGTGGGATATCCTTTCACGTTGTAGCGCTCAGCCAGCTCCGTATTCGCAGTGGCATCTACCGTGGCAATGAGCACATTCTCTTCACCCTCAAAGATTGTAGCCACTTCTTCAATAACCGGAGCTAACTTTTTGCAGTGGCCACACCAAGGTGCATAAAAGTCAACAATGGCGTGCTTTTTGGAGTGAATGACCTCTGCGTCAAAGCTAGCATCAGTCAATACAGTTGCGCGACTCATGGGCTTGGCCACACGCACATGGGTGCCGGCCTTTTCATTCAGAAAGTTGACAAAGTCTGCCTCGTCGCGGCCACCTTTATAGTCTTCAGCCTCTTTTGATCCCAATGGAAAGTATTTAAGCGTAGGAAATCCTTTAACATCAAACCTGGAGGCCAAATCCTTGTGGTTGTCAGCGTCTACCTCAGCCACCACCACATTATCCACCTTTTTAAAGGCCGTGGCCACCGTCTCGTAAGCTGGTGCCATGCTCTTGCAGTGACCGCACCACGGTGCATAAAACTTAATGAGCACATGTTTGGAGCCATCCACAACCTCATCAAAAGTGTCAGGAGTCAGCACGTTGACGTCACCGGCTGTAACAACACCCAGCGCCACCGCAGCTAACGAAACTGCAATATTCCAGACGCCCATTGTATAAACTTGCTTAGTTCCTGACGGCCAAAAGCGAGAATGAATGAAGTGAAGAATCAAATGTTGCATGAAAATAAAACGATACAATGACACGTGGCGCCACCGCGCTAAGTGCGAGGCGAGATGGCTACATTGCTAAACCTATTATGCTAAGATCTATCATTTCGATGCTGCACATTGAATCGCCTATCACTACTTTAGCAGTGAATTTAACACTTTGCATCCTTCTCGATGCTTTTCAAGTACATGTGCCCTTCTATCAAATTTTACAGGGCTCAAGTTGTTACAAAGCATCAGAACTGCACCATCATTTTTTAAGCCGATGCCATTTCTGATAACGTGCTGCGCAGCTTTTCAGCAAAGTTTTGACAATCCGTGACTATGCCTTTTTCAGACGGACAGCTTGGTACACGAACACCGCCAGGTGAGCTCTGCATTCTCACCGAATGATTCTGCGCCATGATCAAGAAGTCAAAAAAGTCAGCGAAGCGCTTTACATCACAGAAAAATATTATTCTTACCTCCAGAAAATAAATATCAACGGCGCAACGGTCTCCATATGACAGACGAACCTGCGTTTGCGACCGTGGAATCATCACCAATTCAGCAGGCACGAAGGACTTGTCGTCTCCACCGTATGACTTTTCAGCGTAGTAGTCTTTTTCCTCACCTGGTAGCTTGAACTTGTAGCCAAGTTTCATTCCCTTTCCACCCATTTTGCCACGATTAAAAGCTTTGACGTCCCCATTAACAGCGCCGTTTTTCAGAGGAAGATCTTGACGGTAGTATTTAGCGCACAAAAGCTGGGACTCTACAACGCTAGCTAAGATGCCCATCGGGATGCATGTACGTTCCAAAGCTTCAACAAATTGTGCAGGGTCACTGTGTCCATTCAAAGCTGACTGGATAAAGTGCATTAAAGGATGCTCCGTTTTATGGCTGTAATTGACCACAAAGCCCATTTTCTGCTTGAAATGCACTGTCACACGGTACGTCGTTATACCATCAGGTGAAGACCCAGCAGCAATGCAATGCCTTGGGTTAGGCGCTCGGCACGCCAAGACTATCGAGAAAGGGTCGGCGCTTTCCACAAAAAACTGACCGTTGCTTTTGATGTCATTAGAGTATCGTCCAACGGCAGTCAGCACCTTTTCAAGTTTTCTTGCGAGTTCACAAAGTGGTCTTACGACGCAAATGAGTTCAACCATAAACATTTCCAGCGGATTTTCACTAAATAGTTCGCTTGTCACAGCCGTTGTAGGATACTTAAAAATCAATTGACCGCGCTCGTTCACGTAGTGTGAACGCTCAGAAAGCAGACGCTTATCTGATTTCTGCGCTTGAATGAACGTGAATGGTGGTGATTCGAGTTGCAAGCACAACTCAAAACCCCCTTCATGCTTTAAGTGGCCTTGAATAGCAACAATCTTCAATGGATCTGTATTGACCTTTTCTGGAAACGACAGTGTGACCACTTGACCACCTGTGCCCTTTCTATTTGACGTACCAGCTTCACCTGAGTACCGAATCCTCGATTTGCGCCTTCGAGCAAAGTTGACAAAGTGCTGTAGCTGTATTCTTTCGCTGCACATATGTATTGCGTGGAGTAATACAGAGGCAATATGCGGAACCAAATTGCGGGAATCGGTTTGATGTTCGGTACCATCTTGCCAGTAGCCGAATGTTTCTTGCACTTTACCGCCATCATGCCAGTAGCCGGATTTCTCTTGCACTCGGCCGCCATCAAGTTTCATCTTTTTCGACGTCCTCATGGTTGATTTTTCGAACATTCCACTGGACGCATTAAAACGCTTTCGACTTCTGCCACAAGGACCAGCTAAACCCATCTCGTTATGTCGGGCTACGGACGGATGCAGAGCTTCTTTTTTAAAAGCACTGAAGCGTTGTATAAACTGCACACCTGAAGGCTGTCCCGGCATGCCTGCACTTGTTTGCAGCAACGAGAAGCATGGCAGCCGTACATACTCCTCATCGTCTGCTGCTTCATGCACATTTCCATTCATGCCATCCACCTCGCCATACTTATCGATTTCAACGACCAGATAGCACGTAGATTCCTTCGAGGATGTGAGCTGAAAGTATAGCGCCGTGCTTGAAATGGACAAGTCTTCGATCTGCCCGCCATGTTGTTGGCGAAAAGCGAGATACCGATCCCAGCTTAAATTCACATTACGCAACACGTCAATACTCTTGAATGAAGAGCCAATTTGGGCAACCTCGTCCGCCACAATCTCGCACAAAGCTTTTCGAACGCTTGTGTGAATCAAGTCACCCGATTTATCACCTTTTCCGTCACCAGAAACCAACGCAAACTCATTTGGAATTCCCTTATTGACATTCCCGCCAACCTCAATTTTGCATTGCGTGTTCAGCATTCGTTCAAGTTGCTTCACCGTGACATAAAGCGCAGAGCTCTTCGCCGCAGCAACTGTACTTGCAATAAATTGACCCTCACGAATATCAAACGTTACCTCTAAAAATTGCTGGAGACCGCCAATATCAGCCCGCGCAATCTGCAAGCTCGTGTCCGAGCAGACCATTACAACATTTTCCCCAGACACCAATTGTGTAACACCTCTCTCGTCCGGAGAATCAACGACAAGCAATCGACCGATGGAAAAAAGAGCCGCTGAAACATGCGCTCGCATACCAGCAATCAGCAGATTTTCGGCACTCAGCAGGAACATGTTTGAAGGCACCTCCAGTGCGCTTAACAACGACGCACAACCTGGCAGATTCGGTGGAAGCGAAGGACTTAGACACACAGATAAAAGCTTCTTCTTGTCAGGGTCGAAGCCCAGTCGAATGCACAAGCTTGATTCGGGAAATGGCAATACTGATCCTTTCCTCGTTGTAGCCACCGGATCACTTAAGTGTTGAAGCATCCGCTGTTGTTCTGTAATTATCTGCGTCTCTTTCCGTACACATGCATTAGGCCAATAGCAAATGTCCAAAGCATTTTGTTCACGAAGATGTTGTATCATTATGCGATTCTTCCAGCGACCTTCCGATAGCAATTTACCCTGCGAAGCCAGAATTTGCAAGGCCAAAGAGGAACAAAACTCTCGCATTACAGTAAACGCATCCACGAATGGTTTTGTCGACTTGTTCATGACACGTTGTAACAAATTCTTCAAATGGTTGTAATGTGCTGCATTTGGCGCATTTGTTCGAATTATGTGCAGTGCACTCGTAGATGCTGCCCGAGAGTGCTCCTCAAAAGACTGTGTATCTGTAAGAGCTGTGTTCACATCAATAACCTTCCATTTGGCGTCCTTATCCTTGCCCTGAATTGTCAAAACAATTTCAAACTCGCCTTCAGCTTGACATGTAACAAAACCTCCATCTAGCTTAACATTGGAAAATTGCTCTGGAATTTCTGCTTCGATTAGACGAAAGCGAATGAAATCCGCAACTTCTTTAGTGGCCTCTTCCGTATCCACCTCAGGCATTTCTCGTGGAAACATGGCATTCCTGATAATGGTAGGCAAGCGTAGGTAGCTTTGTCCATAAAGCACATCGACAGCTGTGCTGAGATCATACCGGCGTTCCTTGGCGCGATTTAAATCTGCGTGCATGAAAAAAAGTCGATCGTTTGTCTCATTCACATTATTTCGGTATAACTCTGTTTGCTGCAACAACGTGTTGCATTGCTGTAGCAGTGGTGATTGGACTGACCATTTCAGCAGCGCCAAAATTTGTGCAAAACGCTTACGCGAGCTCTGTATATGTGCCAATAGCGGCTCACGCCGGTCATTCTCGCGCATCGTAGGCAATTGGTGCATGAGTGTGCGAAAGTCCTCGTAACTCCTGTCAACGGCGCGATGTACGAGTTCAGATGCTTTCACACTGGTTCGCTCAAGCGGTGGAAAGTCGCCCATTATTGTGTGTTGACTAATTCACGAGTTGTGTTGCTATTCCGACCTGAATCCACCACTTTATAGTTTGGAATCAGACGATTTTAATGTCAAGCCTTACAAGAGATGCTTAATCGTAATAATACTGGCTTGTCACTGAGACGATGATTTACTGCCCCAGGGTGGTGCACTTGTGTACAGAATGCGGTGACCGACACAGATGTCAGTCTCCTCCCTTTGTGGGCTAGGACACAACTTCACAAGTGACCCTGGGGAAACCGCGCTTATAATAAAACCTCGGGTGGACCATGACATCGAGGTTTTATATCACTCTCGACAAAATGTAACATAATGTGAAGGTCGTCAATCAATTTATATTCATGTTGATACTAACTACACATACGATTACTTGAATACCTTTGAGTCAGCAATGGGCTTACCCTCAAGTTCGTCCTCATTGCACCAATAGGCCGCCACGCGCGCCTTTGTCTCGTCGTTCAGCTCTGCTTTTGTCCATGTATAGTACTCGGCGTCCGGATTCGCTTCAATCATGTGTTTTTCCGAGTCACCACGGAACAACCAGCAACCTGTGATAATGATTTCCGATCCCTCAGCACCACAAACGTCCATGACACCGAATGCGTACTTGCGCATAGCCTCGGAGCGCTGAAGAAAGCCACCAACGGCGTTGCATGTCATAAACATCTTGGTGTTCTCGTTGTTGTAATTGTAGTCGCAAAACCACAATGAATAACCTTCAGTATCCAAGTGCTCCCAAAACCACGTCATGGCATCCGCTAGATTTTTCGTGTTCGAATACTGGACCTTCCATGCATCAAGTATCATGGACGACGGCTTCTCACGGTTCAACACGGCAAGCGGGTGTTCTACTTTCTTCGGCTTGACATCCTCTTCTTTCAGAGAAGCTTTTTCATTCTGTGAAGCTTCTTTTTTAACGACCTTTGTGTTAGAGTTGTCTTCCTCTGTAGTAAGAGCGACGTCGATTAGCGGTACATCTCCAACAACAGCCTGAAACTCAGGCTGATTAACCAAAGTCGAGAACCAGCGATTCAATGCAGGGTATGGCTTCCGAAAATCCTTGTCAAGCACAAACTTAAAAGGATACACCAGAGCCGAGGCAATAAAGATGTCAGCGAGGGTGATCTGCTCACCCACGAGATAGGTGCGCAAGTGCAAATGATTTTCCAGAGTCTGTAAAGCCTTCTTTACGTCAGATTTGGCCTTGGTAAGAGCTGCGGCATTTAACTTGGACCAGCCTAGAATCGGGTATAGCCATACTTCTAGTGGAATTTCAAGCTCGTACGCAGAGAAATCGATCCAGGCGTCTACTTGGCCCGACTCAAAGAAAGATTTGCCGTAAAGACCCGTATCCGCACGAAGACGGGCCACATATTTAGCAATGGCACCGCTTTCAAAAATACATCCTTCATCTGTTTCTAAAAGCGGCACTTTACCCGTGGGGCTTTTGGCCTTAAATTCTTCAGATTTAATGTCCTTGGCAAAGTCAAACTCCGGCAATTCGATATTAATACCATTAAACTCGGCGGCTATTAGAGCCTTGAAGACGCGATAGTTCCCAGGGTAAGTGTAAAGTTTCTGTAGAATCGAAGAAACAACGATGTAGCGGAGAGAAAATATTGGTGCGGTTAGTTTCGTTTTGAGAGGAGACTGTAGGCGACGCATGATCGTACCAGAACCATGTTGAGAGGATATGACTGGTGTGTAAAAAGAATTGTAAGCTACATGAGAATATGTACAGTATTATGATCTACACATATGTAATAATCATATGTGATGAGGCAGGTTGGGCCTCCGTCACGAAAAGGTCCACGGGGTACGCGGGCTGTTACCCTCGCGTCATGTCATACATGTAGCTTCATTATTTACATGATAGGCATATTCCTAGATACAAGTCACTCTTGAAATAAACACGAGCATAGCAGTACTATGTTACTCGTTAGACTCTCGATTCTACTCCTGGGTGAACCGTACGGACTTATCTACTGTGCATTGACAACGCGGAATCTTTGAGTCAGAGTTTCCTTCTGTGCGAGGTGCATGGCAATCCCGTTGAGCTTAATAGCGCTTTAAGTCAATCTGATGATCAACGGTGAGGATGAAACACTAGTTGTTTGATATATGTATTCGGAACAACAAGTCACGCAAAGTGAGCTCCTATTATTTTTCATCCTGGAAGGATAAGGCAGTATGGTCTAAGGCTGGAGGCGATATTAGCTAGCCCGGATGGATACGGCCGAGGGCCGGAAGCGGTATTGCTCGGACACTTTCACCAGCCATGAATGCGCTAACAAAAACCTTCAGAAACGCCATAGTCGTGCGTTAGTGGAAGCGTGATCGGCTCCCAGTGTTAGGCCACTGATCTTGAGCCTTCAGCTTTTTGAGGGTTGGGTTAAATGCTTTAAGCAATGGGTATGAGATTTGAGATGGCCACAAATTTACCTATGCTCCCGATGGACCAACAGTGCGTGCCGCTGCGTAAGCTAAAGGGTCATGCGATGCGCAAAAATGGACACTTACGTGAAGAGACTCATTTACAAAGACACTTATTATACGAGTTCTTCTGCGAATATTTGTCCCGCCCATGTAGGCCCTCTGTGTACATTCAGAGTTCTAGTCCACTCGTCAAGGAGGGTAAGAAATTTTAGTGTTGGTCTAAGAGTTGCGAATTCGCATTGCCACGATGGTGGCAGGTCCCTTCGTAGAGGCTACAAAATATTGCTATCTTCATAGGGAGTTTTGGAGCAAGTGCGGCCCGACAAGACAACCTCGTCGGGGATGCGGCCGGTCACATTACGTAAAAAAACATTATTCGTGCCGCTAGGCCGGTTGGCGTATAGATTTTGGAAGCTTTACAAGAGCGCCAGAGGCAAAGGATCTCAGTCATGCTGAGGGGATAGGAAATGTATCATATCTGCCCTAGCTGTACCGTGAACATCGCAGTGGTAGATCTGTGGAAGTTCTAATGTGCGTATGTCTTGCCTGTTGCCTACTCTTATAGTGTAGAGGCTCAAAGGTTTTCTATAGATTCCACACACGATTGGCTGGCGGGCCACAAGTCGGACGTTGGCGGTTTACTGGGAAAGAACTGAGCGTTTTTGTCCTTTTGCGGAGGTTGAAGTCAGGAAAACAACCAGGAAACAGATTTTATAGAATGATCTCTTTTACACGGTAAATATTGTAATTTTCGTGCATTTACATCTGACGCTTTTGAAACAATTGTATATAAACAGTGCGATAAATTCGTACAAATATCACATTGAACTTTGGATATTTTGTGAAAATTAACAATCGCTAAATGGGCTGCTAGCCGCAGGTTAGACAGTTAAAACATTCCTATCATAAGAGATACTTAGTATATATAGAGTACTTGTCGGCATAGAACGTACTCCAAAAAAATGTACTTTTGAGATAGCGGAGTAGATCAAACAACGAATTACACTAGAGGCTATTGATTCCGCAGGTGGTCGAAGCTTACAAACCGAGCTGTCTTCGTTTATTACGGGCTGCTTGAAAATTATCATGTGAATAGTGCATGGCGATCCGTTGCACCTGATAGCACTCGCAGTCCATCTCAATATCGATCCATGATAGGATTATATTCTTTGCTAGGGTGGAGCATAAATTGATCGCGTACTGTCCTCCGGACAACTTGGCCGGCTTATAAAGCTGATGTCTATCATTAATCCCGACACTTTCAAGAAATTATCGACAAGGGTCGGAGGCGGTAACTAATCGTCTGAGGGAGCTCGCCAGCTTTGAGAGTACACCTTCAAGAGCTCCAGAGCCAGGTGCCAGTGAGATAGCAGATGACATGCACCGAAAGGACGTTGAAGTTAACGTCCGGGCCTTCGAGAGCCGGGGAGATAAAATATATTTCTCTGAGACGGAAAGTTGAGATGACAATGAACTCTTTCTTGCTTCATAGGTGGCAACGGCACGTCGCGCAAGCGGTCTCCAGGATAGGAGACCGCACGTAAAATGGAAACTTACATGCAATGCTTTGGTAAAAAAGGCATTCTCAATGTGGGAATCTTTGAATCGTTAAATGTTGCGGGTGTTCGCACACGTTTTTGGTGCGGTTTAAATTCTCGATGTGGGATTCTTTGAAGCGTCAGATGCTGCGGGTGCTCGCACTCGTTTTGGGTGCGCTTTGAATTCTCGTTTACCCCTTTTAACAGCTGATGAACGCGGAAAGTCTCGGTGCAAGCCGCACCCATTCGTGAAGACGGTAACTACTATTATTTCCGCATGAAGGTCAAACAATACTCTTACACCATAATAAATATATGTTTTAAACTTTTCAGTTACCTTTTCACGTAGAAGGCAGGGGATTTACTGTTACGGGGTTCACGTGCCCTTGTGAGAAAGGGCGGGTCGCACAAGATTGTGCGACCGTGCGTAGGTGTGCATTACACAGGTAGTGTAATCACACAGTGGTGTGGCTACACGGTAACAAGAAGCCACCACGTGGCAGGATTGCCAGTAGTAACGCATATTACTACAGTAAATAGGTTTTGCTACACTAATGAGGTATTACTAAATTAGACCCTGGGTTTTAGGTATTGGCGCCTCTGCCGCAACTAAAACAATAAGATAAAGTTTCAGCTTTGAACAGAAGTGTTTGTTTGCCTTGGTTAAGGTTATAGTACTTAGAAGTAGCGGATGGCGACCCACTACACTTGTACTGGTTCATGGAAAGAACGTAAGGGCGGTGACCTTAGCTTAGCTTACTCTAACCAAAGGGCTGAGGCAGCCCCGCTGCATTATTGCAGCATGGTTTCTTATACTCGTCAAGGACCAGCCGTTTTCCGAGTTCGAGAATGAGTATCAGCTGACTTATGGGTATAAACAAGGATATTGTCAGCAGCTGCCTCGACGTCGACATCGCACTTCATACTTCGCTTAGTCACGCGTTAGCCGGTATAAAACTTTATCATTGGAGTGAGGTGTAAATTGGCATTTGAGTAAGTCGACGTCCCTATTCCACATAACGTTCGAGTTAAACCTGTACTCTTCAGAACAGTCACCAGGTCTGAATACGGAGAAAATCTTCAAATGGTCACTGAATATCGTAACAGCTGTTGATTCAGCCAAACGAAACACCTCTGAGGATCTGCGGTGTGTGAAGTCGAATTTTTAGAGAGTGATTGTTGCGGATGCATCTTGCACCCGGAATTGAGCCAGGCCTCACACTTATATCAAGGGGAGCTGTGACCGTCTACCAAGCTGATTCAGTCACAAATCGAGCTGACTCTAGTTTACCGATGAGCATGCTGTGCAAGATCATATGCATTGATAATACGTCAAGCCTCGACATGATCTTAGTAGCGGGATGTCTTAACTCAGGGCGGTATGCGTAGGGGTGGATGTAAATGCTGGGAATGTTTGCAGTGATGATCAGGTGTATGTCGGAAATCGTTGGGCTACTTAAACTATTCTCATCGGCGATAACCTTCTCTTCCTTTCGGATTATACATTCATGAGGTCAACCGCAGCAACCATGTCGTATTGGCGACTCTTTAGAGTCATGCGCTTAACTAAGCAGTCGAGGTGAGGAATTACTTTTATTCAAAGCGTGTTTGTCGGACCTTATTACAGGGCTCAGTTTGTGATCTCATCTGAGATCTTTTGTGTATTATATCCGGTGTTAATGATGAACGCGCTTAATCGTTTTACATCGAACAAAACGAAGCTAAGAAGTAGCATGGTGATTCACAACAAAGAAGTGCCTTATTGTTACTATGTACAGATTTTTGTGAAAGCATTCCGAATAGAAAAGGCCAATGGGGTACGTGCGATGTTTGACTCATGTTGTGCGTTGTATGAATCGTACAATAAATCATTATTAGCAAGAATATATTTTATTAATTGTTTATCATTTTAAGCTTGTGATTTGGCACCCTGGACAACAGCCGACACCCGTCCACGGAGCGTTTGCTAACGTATGCTAACGTATCTCAACGAGATAGTTCTTTCCTGCAAGGCGTGCGGTAATACGTTGCTTTTTATAACTTCAGTCGCGAATTTGACGACGTATTTGATAAGAAGACTGCACTGATAAACTGGAATATGATTCACCTATGATACATCGAGAAAGGATTTAGAACTTGCTAGAGTACCCTCTTTCCTGGATCGTCTTAAGATAATCGTACAATTGGCAAATCAAGGCCGGAAAAAAGTTACCATTCGCCTTGAAGCGTTCACAAGAATTAGAATGCGTTGGTTGTAAACCTTCAAGAGGGTCTGAGCAAAACGCCGGTGAAAGAGCCGCCATTAAATCAAACAAAACCATCGAGATCAATATTGTTCATTTAAGCATCCAGCTGTTGGAAGGCAAAGACAGAGCTATTTTCCTGTTGACTATGAAATTAGCACAGTCTTAGACAGAGTAATGACGCGTCACGCTTGTGGTGATTAAGCAAGGAGATTGCGCGCAAAAATAGGCGCATCTCCGTAAACAAAGCAAAGTTTAATCTTAGCAAAAGATGTTGCGAGTTTTTGCTTCGCTGATTTTGGCTTTCTGTGTACGGTTCGATCAATTACCTTCGCGGATATTGAGTAAGTTGTATTCAGAGCTGAGAGCTCTCATAGCAAAATTGTCGACTGACCCTTCTTCTGAATCAGTAACGGTATATCTTACATGGAGGGACGTCATACGGGCGAGGCTTGCTCTGAGACCTTTAACGTCCAATCTCTCATATTCGTAGAAATAGTGTGCGTTGCATTAAATGCAAAGTACATATTTCGTACCACGAGGTAGGATAGGGAGCAGAGAATGTAAACTCTATATGCGTACTAGGGTTGATGGACCTCATCCATGCCGAGGAAGAAGAGGAATCTCTTAGTTGCTGAGCACCCGCTGGTGCTTCATCTGCAGTAGTGCAAAACTTCTGTGTCCTGCGCGTCTCTTTCGCTCTCGGCTGAAAGAGGTACGAAGGGTCTTGCTGCCACCAAAGGGTGGTGGACGAGTTTAAATGGTCGCAGGGTTACTGTGAAATTTAGTGGGCACCGTGTATCTCATGGAGGTCGCGGTCAATGTGTAACGGGGTTACACGTATTCTGGTACAAAAGGGCGGATTACACAAGACGGTGTAATCACACAATGGCGTGACTACACCGTAACAAGAAGCCACTACGTGGCGGGACTGCCAGTAGTTATCACATTAATTTGGTTTTACTAGTCAATTAGGAAGGTCTTAGATATAGGCGGCTCTGCCGCAAAAATTTAAACGGAAAAGTACATTTGCCTTGGATTAAGGTTTTGGGTACTCTTGAGGGTAGCAGATTGCGATCCGCTACACTCGTACTGGTTCTTGTGTAAAATGTCAGGTCTTGTGACCTTTGTAAATAAGCAAAGTGCTACGGCAGCCCTGCTGCGCAATGGAAATTGCCCTAAATAGGTGATTCCTTCAGAAAGACACAGTTCTGGGGTATTATTTGCGTAGCGGGGTCGCACGAGATGGTGTGCGTTACAAAAGATGGTGTGAGCACACAATGGTATGGCTACCCTTAACTAGTGGCTGGGACAGCCAGTAGTTAGTGATATCGATAGGAAATTTGAAAGATTTAGGTATAGGCGGCTTTGTCGCAGATAAAACTGAGAGATACAGTTTACATTTTGAGCGGAAGAGGCAATAAGTGTCGGGCTAAGGTTGTGATTTCTCTTGGAGTAAGCGGTTTGCGATTCGCTACACTCGTACAGGTTTTGAGTATAGAACGAAAATCGCTGACCTTAACTAAGCCTCCTTTAGGCAAAAGAGCCACGGCAGCCCCGCTGCACTTTGTTTATATCAGCGTCGTGAGCTTTGAACATTGATGGGAAGTGGTGAGAGATTCCGAAGCGTCGTGCGCTGACGTGCGACGCACGACTGTCGAATCTGTAGACATCACGTCAAAGCATCCAAAATGTCAATTATGGATATGATATATGTTCGAACTGCATGGCATGACTGGAACGCAGCGATCTATGGTGCTACAGGCAGTCAAAAAACAGAAAGCAAGCGCTTCTTTTCTGGTGATCAATTCGAAATTCTTTAGACCATATCTGAAAAAAATAAAAAGCGTATTTCGGTGCGTGTATGAAACTACAACAGCTTTCGTGAGAGACAAAGAGTTGTTCAAGTTGAACGAAACGCTATTGCGAGATCCCTCGAGCAGAGTCTGGAAGGTAGAAGCTGCAGGGAGCCGAGGTCTCAGGATGAGGAAGGATTGGACCACCGTTTATCGCAGTCTCCAGAGTGTACCTGTCCTGCTTTGAGGTTTGCGATGTCAAGCAAGGTTAGCTTTGCTGTAAAAGCTTAGAAACGGGAGAGGCTGCGTGGTGTTCATATTCATAGAACGAACTGATTCTGGTAGACAGCGATACTTTTGGCAGCTTCTTCTATTCAAGGAACATGCTAAATGAAAAATACAGTATCTCTTTGATCCAAGTGCAGACTGTATTCCAAAGTGATGACACGCGAACAGAAAAAACACTCGCGGAACGACTTCTGTTCAGGGTAAGTGGAAGGCGCACAGATGCAGGTGTGAAGCAGCTCCGCATCAGCGCGGCGATCGTCTATGCACGATCTAAAATTTGATCATGTTTTGATACCAGGAGTCGGCGTAACTTTGCGCTTGTAGTACAGCAAGCTAGGCTGCTCAATCCGGATCAATTCGTTGGTACCAAAATGAACGTCTTGCGGGATCCACGGCGGGGTGTGGAAAAACTTAGCGCTGCGGGAAAAGGGTACGGGGTCTAAAACTCAAGCGACGAAGGGGCTAAGCGCAGTGTGTGCGTCATCAATGCCAAAAGTCAAGTGTATAAAAACAGGACATGTTGTACAAGAAATGAGGGTTTCTCCTAACAATTGAAGTGTGATACTTGCACTTTATTCAACGGAAATGCGTTTACCATGAAGGCACTGCTCCGATCTTGGACATAGCCAGTGCATCTGAACTGTTGAATCACGTATCGCCGAGTGAGGGCAAATGTGATTGTTTGAATCACTAGGAACGCACACATCAAAGAACATCTGAGTATTTCATCAAGAATGATTTTCAGCAGGTCGGTTTCGACGACCGCACATTTGGCGAAGGTCCGTTTAGACATTTGATTCAGTGCACGGGAGCGGATATCCGATGCATGTATGCTCAATCTTAGAAAGAATAAAGCGCAGGGTGTGGAGTGGATTTCAGGTGCTGTAGTTCATGAATTGTATAATTTTACGCAGTGTTTAGGAATTAGACGTAAGTGTAAACGCAGTGCGGTACACATTGATATTTATTTATTACAAAAACTGGAAGGAGGGAGTCGAGGTACACGTAGGCTTCTCGTCGCATTTAAAAAAAAATTTACCATCGGAAAATAGTGAACGGTTATTTTCAGTGTTAATGGATCAAACTAATTATAACTGTACGAAATTGTGAATGACAAATCAAACTATTAGAGCTAGTTATCCGAGGTTCTCGGTTCCGCTTTTGGCAAGAGCGCACGAAGCCAGCCTCTGTGCGTTTGTAAACTTGGACTTTTAGCGTCTCAATTCTCTCTTTGCAAAGTGCGCGGCAACCCCGTTACAATTGACCTCTCCGCTGCTGAACAATGTCACAATATCCGCTGGAGTTACATCAGATGGCTCACCACGCATTTATTCGTTTAATCTTGGTAACGAAGAGGAAAGGATTGAGCTCATGCGCAGGGCCGACCAAAAAAACAGCAGTGACAAATATTGAGCCTCAGTAGCCCGCCATATGCCTACCGGAAGATAACCAACCTCTTTTATAGCTCGTGAAGGTCAAAATCAATGGATCTATGTCCAGTAAACAGATTTTTAAAGTGGTGGGGCTTGGAGCCTAGTTTTTATAGTCATTGACATCATCGTATCAGCGTATGAGATTTGAATAGCCCTATTTCATTTCGAGGCGTCCTGCACTATATTCAAAATGCGCGACTGTTGGGAGCCGTTAAGTATGTGTGGAGGTATACTGATTTCGTATACTCTACCCGTGTGTCTTGCGTTGAAATATTAGTAAGGGTCGATTTAACTTGCGCTGAAATAAATCACATGATGGCGTGAGACGTTGTATGGTCTTGTCCATTGTTTTGTGAGACGGTTTTACTGGCTGAGATCTCAGGAGCCAATAAGTGTTTTTGAGTAAGAAAACTTAGCTTACACAAAATTTTCATTAACATAAATTGGTGAGTCATGAAGTCACCTCAGCTTAACAGCATAGGCGCCGTTGGCGGGGTGCGAAGCTGCCACAACGCTGTATATAAAATTATATTTTTTGAAGTAAATTGCGGCAATATTGTTTGAAGACTTGATCACAGCTCGAAAGTCAATGGCGACTACAATCCCAGTCCTCAAAATTTATGTATACTAGGACTGAAAAATCGACCAAATGTTGTGTATTCCTAGAACGCTTCCTGTTGAGACGGATATGTGCTGCTTTGATCTGGATCTTCAAAAGTTACCTATGTTGAAGCAAAAATAAGAGCATAAAGTCAGATTTCTGGTACAAACATCCCCTGGACCGCGCTATGGAATTGCATCCCATTGGAGTATAAGCAAAATCATTTCTGATTGTGACCGTAAATTATCATATCTAGCAGATTGTAACTTAGTCTACACACACTGCATATGTCAACAGTGTTGAGCGAATTTTATCTTACACCACAAATTCATGTTTCTTGCGCTTGTTTCTCGCATCTGCATCTTACTTTTGCACATCCTCAATTTTAGCCATAAATTCTCACATTTAGCATATAACGCTCTATCTCTTCATTTGCTTTTGCTACGAAGAGTGGCCAAACTGTTTACAGCAAGTCGATCAGTGTCAAAAGAATCCTCCCCGCCAAGTTCTTCCCACTATGTGAAGGTGTCAAATGGACGCGACGCGATGGTCATTTTAACTTTTCATGTGGGGGCTTTTGAGACGAGTTTGTCGTTTTTTAACCCATATTCAATGAGTAGGATCAGCACCAGAGTATCTTCGCGCAAGCGATTCGGATAATACATTTCACCACGCGCGTTCGTCGGACCACCTGTCCGAAAACGAACATGTTCAATCTGTTGTCAAGCACCGTAAACGAAATATGCCATTTTCTACTGTAATGCACGGGTCAGGACAATGGCTACCGGCAAGTTAGAGACGCAGCCTGGATGTATCATTGACGGTAACGAAGTAGCTGACAGTAGCGTGATAAACATCACAATGACCATAATGAGTGTATTGTCTGACGCATCTTTCGAAAGACCAAAATTATGTTTCATGCTGATAGACCGCCAGTATTCACTGGATTGGTAGATGAGCCACAGGTACCAACGCATGCGGCTAGAGTTCTACCCGCCGGTACA
>NW_020188505.1:420555-420725 GCF_900000015.1 Plasmopara halstedii
TCAAAACCTTTGAAGGCGTTGGGCTTTTTCTCTTTGATCGCCTTTTTCAGATCCCCTATAGACTTCCCTACATCGATGTCCACCTCGAACGGGCTGCTCGCCACGCCGACTTTCGAACAGAAGAACTTTACCATCTATTCTCGAGCCGGCAAATTCTTGGATGAGGAAAA
>NW_020188505.1:420735-420811 GCF_900000015.1 Plasmopara halstedii
GTTGATAAGATGTGTTGATAAGATGGCAAAAACCGGAGTGAATATATTTAGGTCCTTAGTTCGCTACTCTGTGCTA
>NW_020188505.1:420821-420972 GCF_900000015.1 Plasmopara halstedii
ATTTTAGGTTCGCTTTCAGATTCACTAATTTCGGTTTTGGCTTACGCTTGAATCTGCTGTCTATTCTTATCGTTGTAGATCTTTTGAAATGACAAGTGAGCGTCTCGTGGGCGCTGATAGTAGCGCTTCTAAGCTCCTTTGATACTTTCCT
>NW_020188505.1:421047-421238 GCF_900000015.1 Plasmopara halstedii
CGGACAGAGTCCACCTAATTCTTGTTGCCCTGTAGGGCGGCAAGGAAACGCGATCGAACGCGATATGTCTGATTAGGCGGCGAGAACACTCGTGAGAGCTACAATTTCAGCTCCGCCCAGGAGGGAAACGCATCTCCGACCGAAGTGCCGCACGTCAGTGCCCATTCTCGCGCTCGACCACCGAGCTTTGA
>NW_020188505.1:421248-422393 GCF_900000015.1 Plasmopara halstedii
ATTGGACACGCATGAAGAAGAGAAAGAGTATGATAAGTGCGCTGAGTAGAGAAGGTGTCAGTATGAGCATATCGAATGATTGGACAGGAATGTGCCATTTTTTTGTCCTTAAGTGTAGAGATGGGCAAAGATCGCAAAAAACTCAGTTTGGGTACTTGGGTATCAACCTCTTATAGTACAGAAAAGCCAAATTTTGACCAGATTAGAAATGACTCAAATCTAGTTGGCACAATATTTGTGTGATCACTTCCACAAAAATCACATGGTCGTCAGTTGCAAGAATTATTTTATGCTCTGTATCATATGCTTGCAGTGAGTAGGATCAAGTCTGTCAGGTACTTTCTTACTGTGAGCAGGACGATCATGATATTTTTCCATCGTATTTTGTCTATTTACACTATTGGCCGACAATGGAAAAGATATGATTGGTAGTTTTATAAGATATTAAATTCGTTTTCATTTTTGTCAAATAGTAGAACCTCATCCAGCAAATACTAGTAAATGCAACATTGTGCTTGTACACATTACACTTCGACCTTACAATTCTGCATAATCAAATCTTTGGTACTAACGAGGATGGAACTTCGTTACGTGGAGTATGTGGGCTGTAAGTTCTACGTCATACGATTCGGTATTACTTATTATTGAACATCGTTATACATTTCGTGATTGCAATGCCGCAAGTACTGTAACTAGGTGTATTTCACCCTTACACATTTGATACATTTGGGCTACATACAATACGGGATTAAATGTAATGTAATTGTGATATTCATAAGTACCGATTTATGAAGATGAAAACGTAGCACACATCCGAGAGAAAGACATAATTATTATGAGATGTTGTGAAACATATATTCTGAACAGAATAAACTAAAAAATTAGTAGCAAAATGAATTGACATTTGTTATCTTAGAGGCTCTCAGTCTCGCTTCTGGTAGAAGCGCACGAATCTATCCTCTTGGCGTTTTTAATGCCGATGCTGGAAGTTAAAGCCTCTATTGTGCTAAGTACGCGGCGACTTTGTTGAACTTAGTCGCACATGTTGATTGATCCCACTGTAACGGGATTACAGGTACCCTGGTATAGGCCTCTACATATAAGGCATTCTATTAATAGATGCCTTATATGCCGTATATTGTTTC
>NW_020188505.1:422403-422610 GCF_900000015.1 Plasmopara halstedii
AGGCGTGTAGTGAACTCGAAACAGACATCGAGCAGCTGGACCTTTGAAGGCCCTCCATTTCGTCCTGAGAATTACCGGCAGCATCATATCAAAAATCATCCGACGAAGTGGCAAGAGTACTGCTCGCTCCCAAAGGCAGACATGGAGAAGGTTTTCGACGTTCCAGATAATCAGAAGCACGCAAACAAAATGGATGCCTACTTAGAG
>NW_020188505.1:425716-426055 GCF_900000015.1 Plasmopara halstedii
TACTTCATACATACCATGCTGTTCTGAAGAACATTCTTTGTAGGAATCGGCATCTGTGCCGGAATGGTGACAAGGTTGAGCTAATTGTAAGGCAAGAAGGCGTCAATGACGTCGCACTGCACCTTGGGCAGGAGCCATTGGCGTGTTCACAGTATTTGGTTCCCAGAACCAGGTCGATCTCATGACGCACGCCTTAGTCCGGAGGTAGGACTGAAGGCGGGTCTTTGGAGACAGCGTCTTGAAATTCCTTTACCAAAACATAGTACGGATTCAAGGGATTCCGCAGGATCGACGATCCACTTCGTGCGTTCAGCACTCTCTTGGTGTCCTCCAAGACAG
>NW_020188505.1:426065-426186 GCF_900000015.1 Plasmopara halstedii
TGGGACATAGAACACAGGACATGGGTATGAGGACAAAGGGACAAGGGACACAGGGACACAGGGACATGGGACATGGGACATGAGACACCAACAAACTACCTACCCATTAGGTTCGATCCAA
>NW_020188505.1:427029-432905 GCF_900000015.1 Plasmopara halstedii
CGTAGCCTCGACCATATTGAATTCTTTCATCGAAACAACTACGCAAATACCAACAATTCAGAAATGCAACGAATAAATAGTTTGTTAGCCGCACCACGTCGACCAAAATAAACGCTAAAGTGCGTGGAAAAAATGAGGCTGGGCAGCAGTCTCATGATGTTAATCGATAATCTATCAAAGACGATAACTGTATTTATTTGATAGCGGGGCACTTTATACTACTATTATCAACGGGACTCAACCGCACGTTGTTGATCATGTGATTCATGCAATTTTATTAAAAATTAGCGCCAAGGCTGGTATGTGCTTTTAAAGGATTGTGATTGATTTGCGTGATCATCATTTCACCTTCATCGTAAACATTTTCTGTACAGTACCTTTTGCAATGAACATCCACAAGGCACAAGATAAACTGGATTAACTGAATATCCAGAGATGGAAGAGAGCGTATACATGGCGAATATTGTATTTAAACAGATTTTCGTAGAAGAAACGCAAATGACATGCTTATCGCTCGATTAAGTCTTTTGATTGTTTGCACGCTGGCATATAAATAACTTACGCCTCCAAGTAACTGTGCAACAGATTAAGTCGTACATCACACCCTGAGGTGACGAAGGGCCTCCCTTGTTTTAGCGCAATATTTGTACTATAATTTAGATGTTTCATTTTCGTTTTGCCCTTCGTCAAGCTATAGTAAACACAAAGTTGTGTTTGCATCAAAGTAACGCGTACTGGGATCTTAAATGCACTGATCGCTCGCAACGGCGACGCTTGGGCAGTGGTCAATCACAAACAGACTTGAAATTTTATTTCCACATTCTCTACAAACCTATCGGTCTCTAAGTCAGCTGCAGACGTCACCATCACAAACTCGCCACTTGCAGAAGACTCGCCTTCATCTACATAATGCTCCTGGAGGTCCGGTAGCGCCAATAAGCTTTTATGCTCACTGAACTGTTCCAAATCGGACAACTCCAACCGACTTGGAGCCTCGGAATAAGTACTCGATTGATCTGCATATGAAATTATTGGAGCTTCGGAATAAGTACTCGATTGATCTGCATATGAAATAAACGCAGGAATGTCTGTAATGGCCCCAATCTCAGCCATTTCGCCATTAACCACGACAAGTGTACGGTCTACAACATTCATAAGAATTCTTCTCAAATTTTGATTGTGGCGTGAAAAATCCTTGACAGACGGTATTAATAGTAGCACAGTTGCATCACACAGCTCCTCATTCACCACTTGTTGCATTATCTCAAAAGTAGCGTCATTCGGAGCAAAATGCAGCTCCGGTTGCATTTGATAGTTGTCCACTGGGGTTGTCATCAGCACAGGAGCTATAGCAAGCACCACAACGGATGATTCGCTCAGCAAAGCACGAGCAAGGCTTAACAGAAGACGCTTTGATGGGTTTCGCGCTAAGGCTGAGACACCTGGAAACGGATCGTCTAGTGAAATCACATCGTTTTCAAGCCTAACTGCGCGCAAAGCAGACCACAAATGTTTATCTGCAATGTCAGCGCGATTAGGATTAAGCTGCGAACGGACTGATCCATCATATAATGCAGCATTTGGTGGTGCTGCAGACACGCACGCAATACGAGAGCGAAGGGTACTCAGACCTAAAGTAGCCACATCGACACCATCCACTACAATTCGTCCAGCCGTTAGCTCGTGCAAGCGCAGCAATGCCCGACCAACTGAAGAAACTGGAGAGGCAATTGACGACTCAAGAATGGCCACTTTTTCACCAGACTGTACTCGAAACGAAACAGATTTAAGAGCTAGAGGAGGAGCTCCACCATCACCAAGCTCAAACATGTCGGTGAGCTCGTCAACAATCGCAGCAGCAGGATCGCGAAAAGTGACGGCATCAAAGCGTAAATCACCCTTCGTGGGCCAAGCTAACGATGGATAGACCTCACTTGGTGTAAGAAGCGGAAATTCGCGTCTCGCGGTGGCAATCGAGTTAGTTGCGCTTTCGACGATGACTTCCGCACCTCTTACAGCAGCTTGAACTCGAGCAGCAACTGGTAGAATTGGGCTGAGCCAAGCCCAAGCACGCACAAGTGCTTCAAGCGCGCCATTGTTAACCGCCAGCGCTTCATAAAGCGCTAAAGTAAATAGACCAGCATTTTGTCTATGTTGTAAGGACAAGAAGGATAAAGCTGCTACAAATCCAACCATGATAGTACCACATAATTGAACTCGCAACATTAACCACAAATCGATGTGCAGACCCAAATGAGCATCTCGAGCAGCAATATCCAGTAACCAGAAATGGTGACCCAGAACGCGATGCACATGCGCCAGCCCATAGGCCCGAACAACGCGAGCTCCTGCAAGCATCTCAAGTGCATACATACGCGCAGCCTGTCGCGCTCGGCGCTCTAAATGAAGCACGTCACGTGCAGGTCGCAGATACAGTCCGGCAGCTTGAAGATACATGTAAAATATAGGTATCAGTAACACTATGAAGTACCTTGTTACCACCGTTATTGTTAGAAATGCTAACAAAATTGAAGCTCCGATAGCCGATATAGCATTAACGGCGAGAGGGAGTCTCGTATCCAGGACTGAGAGATCTTCATTTGTAAATACCCGCTCAAGTTCACGTCTCTTATTTTGACTAATACGTTTGGACCGGGCTCTACCACTTCCAGCCCCATAAATATCAAAAAATACCAACGGAGCTTGAAGAAAAGCCGACACGAGCGATGAAAAGGCACGACGTGATCCTAACATTGCTATCCAGGCAACACCTAATGCGTAACTTAGTGTTAACAGCCCAGCCCCCACTGACAACGAAATTAGTATGATCCCCAAGTCTTTCTGGTTACTTGACTGTATCCAGTAAACAACCCACACTTTACCGATCAACAGAAGTGCTCGCCACAACATGAAAAGAAAAATAAGCACTGATGCAAGACGAATGCCACCAATGAGTTGAGCATAAACATAAATTGATTTAAATGGCCATTTCCATTTGCACCATTCGGCCTCTGCTGTCGATTCACATGAAAGATACTCTCGCAAAGGTCGCTCAATCAGCGAGATGCGACTTGTGTTGACAATATTCTCCATAGACAACTGTTCAATATCGGGCGAGTCTTCGGCAGGGGTATATGATAGTTCAGAAGGACAAGATATTTCATCACCATGCTCCCAATTTTTTTCGGCGAATACTGTTCTTTCTATATCACTTTCTTCGACTCCTTGTTGCTTTTCACGCCACGAAGCTTCATATACATCCCGTGTACGCACTAGCCGACCGCCGTCTTCAAGGCGAACGATATTGTTCACGAAATCAGAGTCGACAAAGTCTATATTAGAAGTCACAATAATTCTTGTCTTGTTTCGCAAAAGTCCCAGTACGCAACGCGAAAAAAAATTGCGCGCTACAGATCTCGGACGGACGTGAGCCAACGGGTCGTCTAGTAAATAAATATCAGCATCACTATAGCAAGCACGCGCCAAGCTTATAAGAGCTTGTTGTCCTGTAGTTGCTTTCCATTTTTCAACCAGCGTATGATCACCGGCCGGTAACAACTTTAAAACATTAACGAGATCACACGCATCAAGCACGTGCTGGTATTTACAATGGTCTAACGGCAAGCCAAATAGTATATTGTCACGCACTGAAAGCTTCTGTTGTAGCCACGGCTGTTGGGGGCAGAAAGCAACGGAACCACCGACGTATATTTGACCATTATTCCCATCACGTAATTGCATTTCACCAAGAAGAGCTGAGAGAAAGGAAGACTTTCCGCTTCCGGGGCGTCCATGAACAACTAGTAGCTCCCCAGCACCCATCGTCACATTTAAGTGCTGGAAGATCACAGGACCACTTGTCGTCCAGCCCAGTGTTGCATTTTTGACGGCAACAACGACTTCTTGTGCGTCATACTTGGCTACTAACGGCAAACTATCCCGTCGAGCGACTGCATACGGATTCATTTCTTCTTGGCCCATGAAGTGTGACAGATTAGAAAGTGAAAGCCAAGCAGCACGAGCACCGAGCAACGCCTCAGGAAGAGATCGAAGTGGAGTGCGGATGAGAAGCATGAGCGTCATAACGAAGAATGCTGATGTAGGATTAAGCAAATGCGTAGAGGTTTGGGAACCAATGGCCAGTGCTGTTGTAGCGACGAATATTGGCGTGGTGTAATAAAAGGCAGCTTCAATGGCAATTCGTGAGTGAAAACGCCACAGGGCCGCCACTTCCCGCATTCTGGAAGCACTCACACGCGCGTTTGCTGCAAATTCCCATGCATGTAATTTCACAGCAGCCATGGCAAGTACCATTTCATTTGCTGAACTTTGTCGGTTTTTTCGCATTTTTCGTACCCGTTCTTTCGATCGCAATTGCAACGATTTGAGTACTTGTGAGCTCGCAAGTGTCACGATCATTGCGCCGAAAGTGGCCCCAAATGCTGCATCTCCAAGAAACTGCGCAATTAAAATCAAAAGCAATGCCAACAACAACAAGGATGCCCAAACTTCGTGCAAACACGCAGCGCCTTTGAGAAATTGCTTCACATCAGCTACATAGAGCGCGTCAGCCTCTCGAAGTATGCTATTTGAAAGCCGCAGTGCCTTTTGCAATACGAGGCTCTGTAGCGCTGCCGTAAGACGCAGCATTAATGTCTGTAATTCTGCGCGCACATATACGGACAGAAGCGAGCGCAGAAAACGGCATGAAAGAAGTGTTGAGATCCAAAGTAAAAAATCACGTCTTGATTTGATTTCGTTTCCAATTTCCTCTTCTTGCTCCTGCAGTAGCAACACACTTCGAAACAACACGTAAGGTTCAACTAAATTAAAGACTTGTTCCAGACCGTACAACACTCCGAGCCATAGAAACTTTACGCCGTGCACTTTGCTACAGGCTAGTAACAAAGATCCAGAGCTGATCCAGGCGCACTGCAAAACGTTGGCATCATGCTCGGCGCAATTGTGCGAGGGAAGCTCCCAGACGTCCCCCTGCTCCAGGCCGCGTTTTGAAAATTCTTGGCCTCGACGCTGCCGCTGATGGATTTGCGACTGATATGACGGTAAGCTTCGCGATCTCTGAGCGAGTGGCCGATTAGCGAGCACGATCGATGGAGTGACCCACTGTAATAGCAAGCGGCTCGTGACTGACGCACACTCGACCGGGTGAACGAAAACTTGGGGTGCTGGCGCGCCGGTCAGGAGCGGCTGACACTCGGCATGAGTGGAAGGTATTGTAGAGAGAATTGATTTCTGACCAAACACTCCGCTATCAGCGGTCGTGCTTGCGCTTCCGCGACGAGTGTGAAAAGCTTCCGGCAGCATCTTGTATGCAAATCAAGTATGTATTGCGCAAGATTAGGTACGGAAGGGTAGTACGCATGAAAATTGTATGAATAACAGTATCCTGACCGTTAAATTACAGTCACAGTACTACGTGATACATTACGCTTGTGTAAAACTCAAGTACTCGCCTGATGAGGACGACGGGACACGAGAGCTACATGCCTGTCGTCAGGTAATAGATTCACTTTGATTAGGCATAGCAAAGCATTTTCTAAAGTCAGTCTTATATTTCAGAAATAGCACATGCACAATCCTTGAGGGGATCTGTAAGAGAGCGCTGTTCACAAACAGTCCCTCAGACACAACACACACACTTGTGCGACGAGGAAGAGATTTCAGACATGGAGGGAGCAGGACAATCCCGACTTGGTGTGCAGCGGGGCTGCCGTAGCTTAGCGCGTGAGGAAGCGTAATTTTAGGTCACCGACATTTTGCTCTATACTTGAAACAGGTACGAGTTGTTTTATTCATGACACTCTAACCCCTCTCTACCCGGCCCGGGGATTGAACCCTGGACCTCCCGGTTCTGA
>NW_020188505.1:433060-433381 GCF_900000015.1 Plasmopara halstedii
ATTGCCACAAGAAAACATAGACAAAATCCTTCATTTCGATTAGTGTTTTTATTTCCAGCATTCTCACTGGCCTTCAAAGAGTCTGTGCTGTGCGAGATTCTCGCAACGCCCCGGTGACCGCTGCCCGTCCTCCAACACTTCCTCAAGAGCTGGTTATTCTCAAAGCACGGGATGTTTCTGAGATCGTTTTAATTTATCACAATCGACTGAAACTGTCTTGGAGCGAATCTCGAATCGCACGAATCAGTGTACAGCACAAGTGTTTGCTTGATGCTTACGAACAAGAGCCCCGTGTCAAAGCAGCCATATCAAGGTTGTCTG
>NW_020188505.1:433391-433559 GCF_900000015.1 Plasmopara halstedii
CAAACAGCTATTTAGATCATTTTGCCCAGAATGGAAATTGAAGCTGATTGGGTGCTCTACAGACGGTGCTGCCAATATGATAGGCCATGTATCCGGAGTGGTTTCTCGAATTCAAAAAGAGATTAAGGAGAAAGGCTTTATCCGAGTGTGGTGCCTGCTCCACCAAAT
>NW_020188505.1:433599-433673 GCF_900000015.1 Plasmopara halstedii
CTAGCCACGGGATGTCTTTAGAATGGCTTCTGCTGCCGTTCAAGACGCCAAGTCTGTTCTATCGGCTCCAAAGT
>NW_020188505.1:435810-435976 GCF_900000015.1 Plasmopara halstedii
ACTCCACCTGATCTCTCGGTCGGTCTCGGCGGAAGCGGCTGGTTTCTGCGCGTCGGTAGCCACTAAATGGATGCAGCGCTTTGGAGATCAGTGCCCGAGGTCTCGGGTAGAGCTCTTCCGGGTGGCAGACACATGGCTGCTTGACACTAAGGAATTTGAACTCTAT
>NW_020188505.1:435986-436088 GCF_900000015.1 Plasmopara halstedii
CTTTCCGAAGATGAATCACTTCCGCCTCCACATCCCCCGCCGACCAGACCCCTCGCGCTGTGATTGGCTTGACTCCTGGGTCCGCACGTAGTATCCAGTCGG
>NW_020188505.1:436098-437237 GCF_900000015.1 Plasmopara halstedii
AAAATTATTGCCTTAACCCAAGGTTCCGTTAAAATTTAAAACTGATTTGTATTTATTTCTAGGCAAAGCCGCCTAATTTTAAATGTTTAAATTTACACGAGATGGGTATGATGCAGTCACACCATACCCATCTCGTGTGACACACACCCCTGTTACCAGGGTACGTGTAACCCCGTTACACTCTCCCCCATTAGGATTGAGACATTTACAGTTCCAATCGTTTATTGCCTCAACGAGGCTTGCGTGTCCGCTAGACAATGCAACTTGGTTCGTTGAAAAAAACGACTTCCGTGCTTATTGAGCACGGAAGTCGTTTTTTATCCTGTGTCAACGACACTGAATTCACCAAGTCTCGCTAATTCTGACAGCGAATACGGGCAGAGCCCAAGCCCAACTTCGTCTCCCGCACGCGGTGCAATGTCGGACAGTGCGTTCGCGGCGTACGAGCGTCGCGCTTTGCACACACTATCAATGACGAGTGACCTTGTTGAGGATGTGGAGGTGGTCGACTACGAGTCTGATACTCCTTTTCTCGCATGGGATGGCGAGGAAGGCAAACTGCGCCTGCGGCGTGATACGAGCTCTGCTCGCGCCTTGCGACCCCATGTCCGTTCCCTGACTTCTCGTCAGTCTAGGAACGTGGTGTCATCACCAATAACCTCGATGGATCTCAGAGGCGACAGCTGTAAGCTACCCATAAGGCGGCTCTGAAGCGCACCCATCCACGGCCGGTCATTGACCCTCGTGTGGAATATGGCTTCCGCCCAGCGGATCCCGCTGTGGAAGCGAAGGACGCGGTAACTCGATCGTTGCGCGTCAACACTATCGGCCCCCGGTTAGAACGGAAGATGAGCTTGCCAAACGGAAAGCTCTTCGAGCTCGTTCATTGGTTCCACAATAATTTCCGTCGGAAGCTTATCGCAGTCGTCTAAGTGCTCAACGAGGTGGCTCTCATGTACCCGCAATGCAGACGATACCTGTAGTGCTCGCCCCTGGCGAAAGCGATACAGATGACGAAGCGCTCTTTGAGCGATGGGTGCAACGGCACCGGGCTTTCCTCACTGTATAACCTACAGTTGAACCACAAGAAAGTGGACGTGCGTGTGGAGCGACACCTCCGATTTGAGTTTGCCAAACTC
>NW_020188505.1:437247-437533 GCF_900000015.1 Plasmopara halstedii
ACTGAGGATGAAAATGTCAAGTACGAACGACTAGGCGCGTTCTCATCACGATAGAAATTGAAAACATTGTGCTTCATGTTTCCATCAAAAGACTTCTGTTCGAATTGTCGTACCTGGTTCTTTAATTCATTGATATCACTCGGAATATCGCTCTTCACACGTTGTAATAAGTCATTAAAGTCTTCGGATGATGCAAACACTAATCTTGGTTTGCCTCCAACGAGTCTTAACTTTCGAATCCACTTGTCTTGATCATCCAAGTGGACCGCATCGGCAAATGTCTCGC
>NW_020188505.1:437543-445987 GCF_900000015.1 Plasmopara halstedii
CATTGTTTTCGCCAGACTGGTCTCTTTGCATGGCCTCCTCGAATACCGGTGCCCAATATGGAGGAGCAATACATTAAAATCAACCTGTGCGGCGCTATCCCAAGGCTTCCTTTTAATAGTCCCATGGCTATTAAAGAGCGTTTGAGTCCAGTAACGGACGCTGGGTTTGAATGACGACGAATTAATAGCCATGATTTAGGAGGCGGAAGAAGAGGAGAATTACGATTAAGAAAACGATGATGCGAAAAGCAGATAGTCACGAATCTAGAAAAGCTAAATAGCCTGGCAATTACTGCTTCACTGCTGGATGTGACATATTCCCCGGATAGAGTGTACTAGGCGCATTCGAGAACTGCAGAAATCTCTCAAGACGACGGCGACTGACCAGACTACCATCACTTCGTGGCTGGTTTCGAATTAGTCCAGCATAATTGCTTGGCACTTCATTGTCTTCTACATCATCAAAATTCATGTTTGTATTAACTGTCAATTAATGCAGTACCTAACGTCTCGTCTTGTCCATGTGACAGATACACCCGAGGTAAGTGGGTCGCTAGATATTCGGGTAACAAAAAATAGCTACTATTTTACCAGTTATGAGCTAATTCTTGACTACATACAAATAATCTTGGCGTAACAAACTTTTTTTTGTTATACGAGGTTATTAGTTACCCGGATATGCGTTATCCGAGAGACAACTGTAATTAGGGAGACCTACAGATTTCGATATTGGCGGCTCTGACGCAATTAGAACCAAAAATAAACTGTTTCAATTCTAAACGGAGGAGTGTATTTGCGTTGGGTGAGGGTTTGTATGCTCTTGGAGGTAGCGAATCGCGATCCGCTACACTCATACTGGTTCTAGTATAGAACGAAAAGTCGGTGACATTAGCTTAGCTTAGATAACTCTCTCTAATCGAGAGAGCTGCGGCAGCCCCGCTGCACTTGGTAGGAATTCGTACCTAATCTACGGCGGAGGCATTACGACTGATACTCTGGGAGGATGGGGCAATTCTTATATTTGCCCCAGGGCATGTCGGACTGGTTGAAGAAGTGATGTTCCTGCCTGGCCCTGGGGGTGTGCAACACCTTGCTTTGCAAGGGCCTGAAGCGACAAGCGCGTGCTTAGAGGCGTTTTCGAGCTATGAAAATGCTCTGCTTGAGCACCTGGAGTAGTTGATGTTGGTGTCGACAGTGCTCATGACGCCACCGTCGACGACGGATGACTTCTCTCAACCCAGGCCGCTCAATGTAAAAGTTAAAAGCTTCGAGGATAAAGGATGGAGAGAATCTTCTGCTTTAGATGAGAAGACGGAGATGGCTATGGTATTCGCCATGCTCCAGACCGAGAGACAGCCCGTGGTGATAGCTATATTCAAGCTTGAGGGCCGAACGCGAAAATGAGCACTGATGTGCGGCACTTCGGTGGAAGCGGCGAACCCCTCTTGGAAGGAGCTGAAACTGCAGCTTTCGCGACTGTTCTCGCCGCCTGACCAGGTATATTGCGTGCGATCGCGATTCCTTGCCGCCTGACAGAGCAAGAAGAAGTTGGTGGACTTTGTTCGAGTGTTTCGAGCTCTCATTGCAGGGATGGCAGCCGATCCTCTCCCAAAGGCGGTCATACTGACCGTCTTTATGGAGGGCCTCTGCATTGGCGTGGCCAGAATGGAAGTCCTACGTGTTCATCCGTCTTTTTTCGAAAAAGCGGTAAATGTAATAATAAATGCCGAATTCAGCTATAAGTCGGCACGACTTGGTTGGAATGCACACTCTCTGAGCTCGCCGAGCGGGCCTAAGTTGATGGATCTCAGTTATGCTGGGGAAGAGGAGGGAGAGATCCGAGCAGTCGTGCAGCTTTCAAACACCTGACCGTATTTTGTCAGTAAACCCTCGGATTGATGTTCCATACGCAAGGCGCGTAAAGGTTCATCGAGCCGACGATCCGCTTTTCAACAGTCTGGTTTGTCGCAGGGAACGACAGAGCCTAGTAGGCGCGGGGAACGCTTCTGGGAGTAAATGAGTTCTGTTGTGCTTCAAGGACGCAGGGGGCAGCAGAGCTCAGCCCCAAAGAATTTCGTATTTTGAGCACGGAACGTGCATGTAAGCCGGGCTTGGTTGTCATGGCTGCGACCGGGAAGGGCTTCGAGAAACCACGGGAGATTCTTAAAGATTCCGGGGTGCGAGCATAATTTTCCAATGCTCCGCAATGAAAAGAAGTCAGCTTAATGCGCGATTGAGTGACACCGTTATTTTTCGCTTAGCGACGGGGACATGAGTCACGGTGCCGAGGATCCATGTGGACCTCGGTGTCAAGTTTCTTGACTTCGATAGCGCGGAACGCTGCTGATTCTCTGACTTGGATTCGTGGTATGACCTTATCCTTGGTATAGAATGGTTGGAACTCCTTGAGCCATGGATCGATTGGAGGTGGAAGACCTTAAAAGCGCTACGCGCAACTTACCTGATGAAGCTTTGTCGAGTCATGAACCCACCTCTGTTAGCAAGCAGAAGCGCTATTGGCATGAGCACTGGACCAGGACTGTAAATGTGCCGAATATCAGAGTATCTGAGCTGCCAAACACCGATGTGTATTGGACAGGAGTTCCGAACATGGCTCGCGGGTTGATTGTAAAGTGACACGCAACCGACTGAGCTTTGCCCAAGTACCAACGTAGTTTTACGTGCCAAAAGTGGCTTGGCCGGCCAAGAGCTGAGGCATCGAGGGCGAAACCAAAGTGATGCACGAGGTGTGGTACGTAACCCACTAAGCGCAGCTCACGTTTCGAAGCAGTTGCTGCATGCCAAGAGTGGCATGGTCGGTCAAGGAGTGCCACGAAATCCACTGAGTACCTACCTACGTTTCGAAGGAGTTGCAGCATGCCAAGAGTGGCATGGTTGGACGAGGTTCGAGGCATCTTGGGCAAGGTGCTCTTCATATGCGCGCAGAGCGGAACGTTATGCACTAAACAAAGCCTGCGGAACTAGCAGATCTTCGTCAGATGTTGTTAACATCATCGGGGCTCTGGTGGAGCAGGAAATGGGGCTGACACTGAACGACGCTGAGAACGTGTTCCCACTGGTCTCGTCGAGACGTAAAACCTCCGGGAAAAGGCAACGGTGACGCCGTAATTCATCTGAAAGATGCAGGGCGTCGACCTTGACTCAGAGTGTGTCTTCCATAGACGATAGCGCACAGCTACTACCCTTGTCAACGGAATGTATGGGAAGGAAGACGGCAACAACACCCTCGAGGCGTGGATGCTCTGCTTGAGCTGAACGAGATGTCAGACGAAGAGTTCGGATGTGTCTTGAAGGTAGACGATTTAGCCGAGATGGTCATTATTCGATCGAACGGGAGGATTAACACGCCGTAGGTTCTGGTTGATGCTATCCTGGAAAACACCAAGAGGGTGGAGAACGCACAGAGTTTATCGTCGATCCCGAAGGATCCCACAAATCCGTACTATTCTTTGATAAAGGAATTTCACGACGTCGTCCCCGGAGACCCGCCATCAGTCCTACTTCCAGACCGAGGTGTGCGCCATGAGATTGACATGGTTCCGGAAACCAAATACTGCGTAACACGCCAATTACCCCAGCCCAAGGAGCAATATGACGTAATTGGTGCCTTCTTCTGTGGAAGGCACAAAGCAGAAATGACGCGTGATAGCAATTTTACCCATTTGACGCCCACGTTTTTTGTCCGGAAGCCCACGGCAAGTGGCGTATCTTTCACGCTTACAATAAGCTCAACGCTGCCACCATACCGGCACAGACGCCGATCCTAGGAAGCATGTTCTTCAGAACTGTATGGCTAGCTGTACAAAGTCTAGTGCACTCAAATTGGTCGATGGGTATTACAAATTGCTCATGAGAGCGGCATGCTGTGGGGGTGGCTGGTTATGCCCCAAGGGCTGTCGATTACACCAGCAACATTTAATCGTCTTGTGACACGGTTATTGAGGCCCCACCCGGCGTATGAACTGAAATACTTTGACGACATCTTCGTCCACTGTCGTGCAGAACACGATGAGAACCGCATCGTCCATTTGTGAGCAGTGATAGAGTCGATGCACACTAATGCGCAATATTCTCATGCAGACATGTGCATCTTCGCCAAAACCATCCTTTTTTCAGGGTGCTTCATCGGGCAGCGTGGCTTTCGAGCGGATCCTGCTAAGGTTAAGGCCATTGTGGACTGGCCGGCTTCAAAGAACCAAAGGGACCGCTGCAAGTGGCTTGGCCTCGTCAATTACTTGCACAAGTATAGCGAGTTATGCGGAAATGGCACGGCCATTGTCTAATCTGCTTAGAACGGATACAGAATGGTGTTGGGACACCGAGCATCGAGAGGCTCTTTACGGGGTCAAAGACTGCCTTCTTCATGCACCAGTACTAGCGTTGCCAAATCCTGATCGTCCTTTAGTGTCGTCTGTGACGCTTCAGACTTTGCTATCGGCTGTGCATTGCTTCAAGCAGACGTAGAGGGGCGAGATAGGGTGATCGCGTTCGAATCTCGCCGTCTCAAGGATGCAGAGAAGAACAACTGCGTTCATGACAAGGACTTACTTGCGATAAAATATGCACTTGTCAAGTTTAGGGATCACTAGCTCGGCTCCAAGCCGTTCGTGATCTACACAAATCATGCGGCACAACCCACTGCAGCTCAGTTGCCTCACCTCTCTCAGAGATGGCCAGGTGGTTATCCTTCTTCGCGGAATATAACTTCGAGATGGAGTGAAATCAAGGAAAGCATAATGCTTTGGCTGATGCGTTGTCACGGACTTCTAGAGTCGATTGTCTCTAATAGACACCCCCGTTTCATGGGAAAATTTTGTTCGACTATGGCAAAGAAGTCGATGACTTCTTGTCCACCAGACTAAGTGACCTAAGACACGTTCGTGATGCGATGGCTGAAAGCCAAGATCTGCAGAAAGAATATGCAGATGACAAAGGAAGAGGCAAAGTGGAAAGCTTTAAGGTCGGAGACCTGGTTTCATAAAATTCAAAAAACCTGCTTACACATGCAGCCTCTGCTATCTTCCGGACGAAGCTTCGTCCACGGTTTTTTGGATCGTTTAGGGTTGAGGCCAAACGGGGCTAGCGTATACATTAAACCTTCCCAAACGGATGCGCACCCACCCGGTGTTCTACGTGGGCTTGCTCAAGCCGTACCGGAATTCGGCTCAAGTGAACGCGAAAGCGTTGGTGCCGAAGCAGATCCAACGAGCCCGCGGCCACCCAAAAGCTGAACCAACAACTGGTTCTGAGCACGGAGTGCGACAACCTCCAAAATGGCGCCAAGCGCTCCACCTTTGCATTCAGCAACGCATTCGCCTGATCCACGGCTAGGAGTCGCTCCGACAGAGTGCGGTAGTCCTCAAGGCGAGGCAGCCGGCGCACGAAGTGCTTAAAGCTGTCAAGGTCTTCCGCACTCGGTATGCGACATCAGTATGATGCTCAGCAGAGCGCCGATTGCGACGGACCTTGCCCTCAAGAGCTCGAAAAGCATCGCGAGTCACCGGAATAAGTCGTCATCGTCCGCCGCCGACTCCTCTCGACGAGAATGGTGGCGTTCACTATCACTTGGAACGCCATGTGGGTCGACGTTGTCGACAGATTCAAATCCAGTATCTTGTGAAGGGGCGGCTATATCCAGACTCTGAGAACTCGTGGGGGGTTAAGGAGCCGCTTCGGCAAGACTGCCTGGACGTCGTGGATTCTTATGGTCAGAGAGATCATGACGATCTGCGCTACGCAATTCTCAACAATAGCCGGAGAAGTCGAAGAGCCTTGAGCGCAAGCTATGGCCCTGAGCTGCTTTGGTCATAGACTCACCCGTGTGAGAGAACACAGCGCTCACGGGGGCGTGATATATCAATCCATACGTCTCAGGGCAACAATACGTAGGAAGTCGGCGTTGCACCGTGCGTTTGCCAGACTCGGATGGAAGATGGCGTGCAACGCGCACATCCACTTTCTTGTGACTCCGCTGTAAGTTAGACAGCGAGGAATGTTTGATGTACGCACTGCGGGTACAGACGCGCCTGCTTATTTTGCGCGAAGTCGAGCGCGGTATCTATCCATTGGGACTTCTTGAGGCACCAAGAAGCGAGCTTGGAAAACTATTGTATGTCAGGATAAGCTTGTGTAGTGGCTGGGAGTCCGACCACATAAACGCCGAACGAGCGAGTGATCGCGTCCTTCTTTTCAAGAAGCCAGATCAGCCGAGCTGAAGTCGTATTCTACACGAGGGTCAGCGACCAAACCTGGATACGAGCGCATGAGAGCTGCCCTGTGGGCAGCCTTCAACTGCTGCTCCTGTGCCTCGTCGAGGTGATTGGTAGTGATACAACTTTCCTCGAAAGTCGAGAAGTCAGGGAACGGAAACGGTGTCCGCGAGGTACGAGCAGGGCTCACGTCTCGCCACTGGCGCACCTCGCCCTCCTCTTCTTTCCATCCTGAGATGGAAGTACCTGACTTGAGTCGCTTTCCTCCGAATCCTTAACGGGGAAATCCATCTCGCGGTGCGTGGCACCCGGTTGCCGAGGGCTTGTGATATGCTTCCAGCGAAGCCGCGGACGTACTGTCCGGAGTTGCACCGCGTGCAGGAGGCAAAGATGGGCTGTGCTCTCGGAACCAGCGAGGCTAGGTCTCTCTGTGTGTCGTGGACACAGGGCTCATTGAGCAGAGAATGCCAAAGAAGGTCCTGATCGCGTAAAGGTGTTAAGATTCGCGAGCCTCGTACGAGGCAACAGTCAAATGTGAACTGTGGGTATTCGCGTTTTTAATGGGGGGAATGTAACGGGTTTTCTGTACTCTACTACGGGAGTGGCTTCCTGAACTGCACATGTTGCACAGGCTACTGTGCGTGGAAGTAGTGCAGGATCGCTCATGCTTCAGCGACGGAAGACGTGCTCTAAAATATCGAATAGTAGCAACAATAAAATTCTAACAATGATAGATGCTGTTGTTGGAAGATTTCCGCCCGATTAGCGATCGTCATGAAGGAACTGCTCGGCCACATTGAGTTGAAACCGAAAGGCACGATGGCACAGTCGACAGCAAATCGGAAGACATCTGCTCTCGATGTAAAGGCTATCATTGTAAGAACGCTCAGCTACCGCTGTAATCGTTAAGCTTGGGCTCATAACATCTACGAGCTAGGCAGAGTTGCGACGTTCACACGGTGGTAAAAGCGAAAGTGAGCTAAGAGTACTACCCAAAATTCTCACATAATGACTATACTTCACTTCTAGGCCGGATGTTCGGGAACGTATTCGGTATGTTGCGCCTCGTGTCGTGATACGTAATGATATACAGGATAAAGGAAAGATCAACGGATGTGATTTTGTCGTTTATACAATCCTTTTGTAGGTCTAGCTTGCATGTTAATTAGTTTAAATATTATGGATAGTGGAGTCTATTTATTCCATATCGATTGTATCAACTAAATTCGGAGTATATGATACCTTAAAAGTAATGAGAAATTAGTTCAAGTTGTGCTCTGAAATCCAAACACGCAGACACATCCTCCGCGCATTTGTTGAAACGAGCCCGCGCGAGCTAGACAGCAACCACGCCGCATATCTTATCCTCTACATTGTCGACATGACGCTTTTGTGTGCTGTCTATCAGTTTTGGATATTCAATTTAATCTAATCGATCCCATCGATCCAATTGTATCAGTCAGAACCTGAGTGTTTCCTAATGATCTGGTGTCAATTTTGCCACGACCTAAATGTATCCAGGGCCTATTCAAACAATCAGCTACCTTATAATAGCTGATATAGTTTATCGAACTTGTCTTGCAAGCTGTATGAAAGTCTATGATACAAGTCAGCATTACGAAATTTGCTTCGCTTGATATGAGTCTCAAGCTCGTAGCCTTCGCTGCAACGTGTGTTCTGCAGGCATTTTCCTTCAAAAGACATGAGGTGTCTAAATGGTCTCCCTGTCCCCTGTTCTCCAATGGTCTCGAAGACAAAACATTAATACCGACGGTTGAGTGTGGCAAATTTTCGGCACCTCTGTGCTATTCTGACATCTGTACAGCACCTGAGAGTGTAAACCAGACTGTTGAACTTTTTGTGAAACGATTTCCTGCCTCTAATCCCGAGACTGCGATTAATATATGGATTCGTGGGCGTCGTAAGTAGTAAGTAACTTCCATAACTGAATGGCTGGCATAATTACTGACCTTCGGGACATTGTTTATACGTAGAGGAACTATCTGCGTTTCTGCTAAATAATGAACTAAACACAAATGGAAATGTCTATGTGATGGTTGTTCGAGGAAGCGGAAAGAGTACGATTCTGGATTGTGGAGTGACAACAAGCGATTCAGATTTTGAGTTCTTGATGGACCCTGTGTGACGTGGTCGCTAACTGCTTGCCGTAAAGCAGAAGACGATCACGCCAAATTTTGCATAAGATCAATTTTT
>NW_020188505.1:445997-446135 GCF_900000015.1 Plasmopara halstedii
GTGGACGACTTAAAGAAGGCCATCAAGAAGGTAAAGGAGAACGATTTCAAGTCGATCGATGCGGATAAGCTGCAATTATTTCTTGCCAAGAGAGGCGACAGGTGGCTGACTGAAAATGAGGTCCAAGATATAAGTGAT
>NW_020188505.1:446145-446484 GCF_900000015.1 Plasmopara halstedii
CATCAGAGACAATCGACTTTGGGAGTCCATGTTGACGGAAAACACGATCCACGAACAGCGTTGCTGTACCGACTCCGTCGATGGTGTCCGGTACCGCCGCCAAATGAATCATCTTGCTCAACCGTCGACGAATACCACGACACCCGTGTTGCCCGCCGAATCTTTCGGTAGGCCAAACACAAAGCCCAAATCCATGGACTGCCAGCACCCACTGGGTACCGGTAAGCTGGCCAGTGGCGCAGCCGCATTTAGGGGGGATTACCCGTTGACACATCTCACATGTGCGCACATAGGTGCTCGTCCATTTGTACAACTTGGGCCACCAATAGTGGTGACTCA
>NW_020188505.1:446494-446635 GCF_900000015.1 Plasmopara halstedii
TTAATGCTTTCGCGAGCTCTGTCTCTTCGACCGCAAAAGCTCAGAACCACTGCTTGAGCTCAGCTCATGGCCATTCTACTTTTCTGGCTATTGCCGGGAAGCGCGGGGCGTCAGATGACGCGGGACGTCCTGATCTTTCCG
>NW_020188505.1:446645-449012 GCF_900000015.1 Plasmopara halstedii
TACGATCGCGCCCCCATTCCGCCCGACAGGGCAACAGGAAATTGGTGGACTTTGTTCAAGAGATGCGCACTCTTATTGCCGGAATGGCAGCAGATCCCCTTCCGGGGGCGGTCACAGTGACCGTCTTTATGGAAGACCTTCGCACTGGCGTGGCCAGAATGGAGGTCTTCCGTGTGCATCCGTCTTCATTTGAAGAGGCGGTGAATGTGGAATTGAATGCCGAGTTCAATTTCAAGTCGGCACGACTTGGTTGGAATGCACACTCCAACAGCTCGTCGAGCGGGCCTATGCCCATGGATCTCAGCTATGCTGAGGACGAGGGAGCAGAGCTCCGAGCTGCCGGGTAGCACGCAAACACACGACGGTTTCTTGTCTATGGAAACACCCGTCACCTTCGGAACTATTACCCCCTGCGCAAGGCGCGTCAAGGTTCTTCGAGCCATCGTCCCAACACCTACCAGTCTGGTTCGTCGCGGGGAAACGACATCACCCAGCAGGCGTGGGGCGACCTACTAGGAAAGGACTGAGTTCTGTTGAGACTCAGGGAGGAAGTCCCGAAGAGCTCCGTGCTCTTGAACGCGGAACGTGTATGCAAGCCGGGCTTGCTGGTCGTAGAGGCGACCGTAAAGGGCTTCGAGAAATACTTATCGATTCCGGGGCGTCGGGCAATTATGCTTGACGCTCCACGATGGAAGGAATCCAGCTGTATACTGAGGCGCTGAAAGCGCGGTTGGGTGGCATTGTTACTCTTCGCCTTGCGACGGGAACACGTGTCACAGTCCTGAAGGTCCCTGTGGACCTCGGAGTCAAGTTCCTTGACTTTGATAGCGTGGAACGCTGTCTAGTCTTAGACTTGGATGCAAGATATGACCTCATCCTAGGAATGACATGGTTGGAACACCATGAGCCATGAATTGATTGGAGGTCAAAGACCTTGGGCGCTACGCGCACGTCTCCTGGTGCAGTTTTGGCGTGTCATGATCCCACCCCTGCTAGGAGAAAAAAGCGCTATTGGCGAGAGCACTAGACCGAGACGGTCAACGTGCTAGACATTGTAATGTCCGAGTTGGTAGACACCAACGGTTTATCGGACAGGAGTCCCGAGCGTGGCTTGCGGGCTGATCGTGGAGTGGCACGTAAACCACTGAGTGCTGCTCAGCTTTCAAAGCAGTCGCTGCATTCCATGCGTGACATGGTCGGCCAAGAACCGAGTCATTGAGGGCGAGGCCTCTGTGATGCACATGAAGTGGCACGTAAACCACTGAGCGCTGCTCGAGTGTCGAAGCAGTCGCTGCATGCCATCGATGGCGTGGTCGGACAGAGTCCGAGGCATCTTGAGCGCGGCCCTTCAGATGCGCGTGGAGTAGCCCGTTTTCCACTAGACAAAGACTGCGGGGTTAGGCCCTCTTTGTCGTATGTAACCTCACTTTCTGCTCCTTTGGAGCAGAAAGTGAGGTTGACACCGGACGACGTGGAATGCATGTTTACCCTGGTCTCACCAAGACATAGAACCTCTGTAACGAGGCGACGGCAAAGCGTATGCTGGCTACAAGACGCCGGGCGTCGACCCTGATCCAGGGTGTGTCTACCGTAGACGACGGTGCACAGTTATACACCCTCGTCAACAGTATGACAGGGGAGGTAGATGGCGACGTCCACCTCGAGGCTATGTCTGCAGTAGATTCTCTTCTTGAGCTGATCGAGATGTCCCTTGAAGAGTTCGGCAGTGCTTTGAAGGCAGGCGATTTGGCAGAAGTGGTCATTGTACGACCGGACGAGGAGAAAAACTCGTCATCGCTTCTGGATGAAGCTGTCTTGGAGGACACCAAGAGAGTGCTGAACGGACGAAGTGGATCGTCGATCCTACATAATCCCTCGAATCCGTTTTACCCTTTGGTGAAGGAATTTCAAGACGTCGTCTATAAAGACCCGCCGACGGTCCTACCTCCGGACCGAGGTGTGCGTCATGAGATCGACCCGGTTCCGGGAGTCAAATACTGCGTAACACGCCAATGGCCCCTGCCCAAGAAGCAGTGCGACGTCATTGACGCCTTTTTCCGTGCGAAGCACGACGCAGGAATGGTACGTGAGAGCAAGTCGCCCCATCTGACACCCACGTTTTATATTCGGAAGCCGAACGGCAAGATGCGTATCGTTCATGCTTACAATAAGTCCAACGTTGCCACCATTCTGACACAGACGCTGAGTCCTAGAAGAGATGTTCTTCAGAACAAATTGGTGGGATGTACGAAGTACAGTAGACTCGACTTGGTCGATGGGTATTACCAATTGCTCATAAAAGCGAGTAGTATTCCGCTGACAGCGGTAAGCACTCCGAGCGGCATGCTCTGGGAGTGGCTGGTGATG
>NW_020188505.1:449247-449353 GCF_900000015.1 Plasmopara halstedii
TCGAATGGACCCCGACAAAGTGAAGATCATCGCAGAGTGGCCAGTTCTAAAAACCAAGAAGCAAATGGAAAGCTTTTTAGGAACAACAGTCTATGTGTCCAGATTC
>NW_020188505.1:449432-449647 GCF_900000015.1 Plasmopara halstedii
TGCCTGGTCTACAGGCAAAGTGGCTGTGGAAGATGTATAAGGAAGCAACACAGATCGTGACTCGACTTGGCGCGTCGCAACTTGTGCTACCGCCGTCAAACAGCGAGCAAATGCGTCTGCTCCCTCACTTGGGCTGCACAAGTGGCGTCAAGACGTGCTTGCTTCCGAATATCCCGCGATCTGCACTGCTCCGTGCTGTGTGGACACCCAAGCCA
>NW_020188505.1:449657-450027 GCF_900000015.1 Plasmopara halstedii
TGCCCAAAGAGCAATAAGACGTCATTGGCGCCTTTTTCCGTGCGAAGCACGAGGCAGGAATGGTGCGTGAGAGCAAGTCTCCCCGTTCGACACCCACGTTTTGTGTCCGGAAGCTGAACGGCAAGTGGCGTTTCGTTCACGCTTACAATAAGCTAAACGCTGCCACCATTCCAGCACAAACGCCAGTTCCTAGAAAGGATGTTCTTCAGAACAATATGGTTGGCTGTTCAAAGTACAGCGCACTCGACTTAGTCGATCGTTATATCCAATTGCTCATGAGAGCGAGTGATACTCCGCTGACAACGGTCAGTACTCCGAGCGGGATACTCTGGGAGTGGCTGGTGATGCCCCAAGGGCTGTCAAATGCATC
>NW_020188505.1:450037-450694 GCF_900000015.1 Plasmopara halstedii
GCAACACCTTGTAGCACAAGGCCCCGAGGCAATCAATGCGCGTCTAGAGGCGTTTTCGAGTCACGAAAACGCTCTGCTAGAGCACTTGCAGCAGAAGATGTCTGCATCGTTTGCGTCTATGACGCCACCGTCGGTGAGGGAGACTTTCCCCGACCTAAGCCGCTCATGGTGAGCGCTAAGGTCTTTGAGGGGAAGGATGGAGAGAGTCTCCTACTCTGGATAAGAGAGGTTGAGATGGCCATCACATCCGCCATGCTCCAGACCAAGCAACAGCGCGTGGCGCTAGCTGTCTCAAAGCTCGGTGGTCGAGCGCGAGAATGGACACTGACGTGCGGCACCTCGGTCGGAGCTGCGTTTTCCTCTTTGGCGGAGCTGAAACTGCAGCTCTCCCAAGTGTTTTCGCCGCCTAATCAGGCGTATCGCGTGCGATCGCGATTTCTTGCCGCCCGACAGGGCAACAAGGAGTTGGTGAACTTTGTCCAAGAGATGCGAACTCTCATTGCCGGGACGGCAGCAGATCCCCTCCCGAGGCGGTCACAGTGACCGTGTTTAGGAAGGCCTCCGCACAGGCGTGGCCAGAATGGAAATCTTCCGTGTGTATCCGTCCTCATTTGAAGAGGCGGTGAATGTGGCATTGAATGCCGAATTCAATTTCAA
>NW_020188505.1:450704-450790 GCF_900000015.1 Plasmopara halstedii
GCCTGTGCGCTCGAGATTCTGGTTCCTTGAGGCAGCAAACCCGCGCATTCGGCACTGCGTTCGCGACAGGTGTGACGCTATCGAGA
>NW_020188505.1:450866-450949 GCF_900000015.1 Plasmopara halstedii
ACAGACGCCGATTCTTAGAAAGGATGTCTTCAGAACAACATGGTGGGATGTACGAAGTACAGTGCACTCGACTTGGTCGATGG
>NW_020188505.1:450959-451547 GCF_900000015.1 Plasmopara halstedii
GCTCCAAAGGAGTAGACAGTGAGGGTGACACCGAGACATAGAACCTCTGTACAGAGGCGACGGCGACGCGTATGCTGGCTCCAAGACGCCAGGTGTCGACCCTGATCCAGGGTGTGTCTACCGTAGACGATGGCGCAAAGTTATACGTCCTCGTCAACGGTATGACGGGGGGAGGAAGATGGCGACGTCTGTCTCGAGGCTATGCCTGCAGTAAATGCTCTTCGTGAGCTGGACGAGATCTCCTTGAAGAGTTCGGCAGTGCACTGAAGGCAAGCGATTTGGCCAAAGACACCAAGAAAGTGCTGAACGCACGGAGTGGATCGTCGATCCTACGGAATCTCTTGGATCTGTACTATCTTTTTGTAAAGGAATTTCAAGTCGTCGTCTCCAAAGACCCGCCTTTGCTCCTACCTTCGGACCGAGGTGTACGTCATGAGATCGACCTAGTTCCGGGAACCAAATACTGCGTAACACGCCAATGGTCCCTGCCCAAGAAGCAGTGCGACGTCATTGACGACTTTTTCCGTGCAAAGCACGACGCAGGAATGGTACGTGAGAGCAAGTCTCCCCATTCGACACCCACGTTTT
>NW_020188505.1:451557-452415 GCF_900000015.1 Plasmopara halstedii
CGTGATGCTACTAGGGCTGTCAAATGCACCAGCAACATTCAATCGTCTTGTGACGCAGTTGTTCAGGCCCCACAGGGCGTATGCACAGACATACCTTGACGACATTTTCGCTCATAGTCGTGCGGAGCACGGGAGGACAGATGAGGAGAACCACATCGTTCATCTTGGAGCGGTGCTCGAGTGCATGCGCACGAATAAACTGTACGCCAATGCAGACAAGTGCATCTTTGGCACAGAAAAAATCCCTTTTTAGGTTGCTTTATTGGGGAGCGTGGCCTTCGAGTGGATTCCGCTAACGTCAAGGCCACTGTAGACTGACCGGTCCCAAAGAACCAAAATGACTTGCGTAAGTGGTTTGGTCTCACCAACTACTTGCACAGGTTCAGCGTAAATTACACAGAAATGGCCCGGCCATTATCCAATCTCCTTAAAAACGATGCGAATTGGTGTTGGAACATCGAACACCAGGAGGCTTTTGACCGGGTCCAACGACAGCCTCCTGCATGCACCAATACTGGCTTTGCCGGACCCTGATCGTCCTTTCAGCGTCGTATGTGACGCTTTGGACTTTGCCATCGGCTGTGCACTGCTGCAAGCAGACGCCGAAGGGCGAGATCGGGTGGTCGCTTTCGATTCTCGACAGCTCAAATTTGCGGAACAGAACTACCCAGTTCATGACATGGAGCTACTTGTGATGAAGTATGCAGTTGTCAAGTTCAGGGTCCACCTGCTCGGTTCCAAGCCGTTTGTGATCTATACAGATCATGCGTCACTGCGCACTGCAACTCAGTCGCCCCACATCTCGCAGAGGATGGCTAGATGGCTATCCTTCTTTGCGGAATATAACTTCGAGGTGAA
>NW_020188505.1:453624-453725 GCF_900000015.1 Plasmopara halstedii
AAATTCATCTCGATAATAGGTAAAGAATGAATTCATGGCTCGAGCTTTCTCATATTCAGATGTGTCCTAATTATTATTTTGAGCCATAAATGCAATTAGAT
>NW_020188505.1:458680-459969 GCF_900000015.1 Plasmopara halstedii
CAGTAATTACAATCTTAACCCAAGGCTAATTAACTCTTCCGTTTGCCGCTTAATTCTAAATGCATAGATTTTCCTAAATATGTATAGTAAAATCTAAATACATGTATAGCTACTGGCTATACGCACCGTATTCTTGTTTGGGTGTGGTCACACCGTGCCCATCTGGTGTGACACACACTCCTGTTACCAGGGTATGTGTAACCCCATTACACTCTTCCCCATTAAGATTGAGAACATTTACAGTTTCAATCGATTATTGCCTCAGCGAGGCTTGCGTGTCCGCTATACACTGCGTTGGAACGAAACGACTTCCGTGCGCAATGAGCCCTGTGTCAATGACATCAATGTCTCCAAGTACCGCTGGTTCCGACAGCGCTCACGGGCAGAGCCCAGCTTCATCTCCCGCACACGGTACCATGTTGGACCGTGTCTCCGCGGCATCGAGGGATGTAAATCCAAGGCTCAATGAGCCCGAGCGTCGCGCTCCGCGCACGCTAACGGTGACGACTGACCTCGTTAGGGATGTGGAAGTGGTCGACTACGAGTCTGACACTCCTTTTTCCGGATGGAATGGCGAGGAAGGCGAGCCGCACCAGCGGCGTGAGACGAGCCCTGCTCGCGCCTTGCGGATCCCTTGTCCGTTCTTGACTTCTCGTCACCTGAGGATCGTGGTGTAATCACTAATGACCTCGATGAGGCGCAGAAGCGGCAGCTGGAAGCTGCTCAAAAGGCGGCTCTGATGCGCGCCCATCCACGGTCGGTCATTGACCCTCGTGTGGAATATGGAAACGAAGGAGGTGGTAACTCGATCGTTACGCCTCCACATCATCGAGCCCCCGGTCATTACGGAAGATGAGCTTGCCGAACGGAAAGCTCTTCGAGCTCGTTTCTTGGTTCCACAAGAATTTCCGTTGGAAGCTTATCGCACTCGTCTGCGTGCTCAACGATGTGGCTCTCGTGTACCCGCAATGAGAACGATACCTGCAGTGCTCGCCCCTGGCAAAAGAACTACAGATGACGAAGCGCTCTTTGAGCGATGGGTGCAACAACACCGGAGCCTTTCCTCACTGTGTGCCTTACAGTTGATCCACAAAGAAGTGGACGTGCGTGTGGGGTGACACCTCCAATTTGAGTTTCCAAACTCAAAGCACGCCGTCGACTCTCTTCGAATTGTCGCCCTGCGACGTATGGGTCAACCCCTAACGCTGCGGCGAGCCCTGTGTCTGTGACTGCAAGAGCTCAGGGCCACCGCTTGAGCTCAGCTCATGACCCTTCTACTTCCCTGGCTA
>NW_020188505.1:460540-461051 GCF_900000015.1 Plasmopara halstedii
TCGTCCCACTAGACGTTCCACGTGATAATGGACGTCACCGCTCTCATGAGAAGAGTCGTTGGCGGGCGGTGACGACCGGGTCGACCGCCGTCCGGTGACTCGCGGTGCTCGTCGAGCCCTTGAGGATGAGATCCATTGTGATCGGAGCTCCGCTGAGCGTCATGCTGAAGTAGCATATCGCTGTGCGGACGCTCTTGATGATTTGAAGCACGTCGTGCGCTGGCTGCCTCGCCTTGAGGACTACCGCACTCTGTCGGAGCGACTCCTAGCCGTGGAGCAGGCGAATGCGCCGTTGCTGGCATCGGTGGGGTGCTTGACTCCATTGGAGATGGAGGTTGTTGGACTTCGTGCTCAGAACCAGTTACCGGTTCAGTTTCTGGATGGCCGAGGGCCCGTGGGATCCGCTCTGGCGCCAACGCTTCCGCGTTCACATGCGCCTGAAACCGATACGGCTGAGCAAGCCCACGTAAAACACCGGGTGGGTGCGCATCCGTTTGGGAAGGTTTAGCGT
>NW_020188505.1:461061-461300 GCF_900000015.1 Plasmopara halstedii
AATGCGGACAATACCTGTAGTGCTCGCCTCTGGCGAAGGCGCTACAGATGACGAAGTGCTCTTTGAGCGATGGGTGCAACGGCACCGAAAACTTTCTTCACTGTATGCCTTACAGCGGAGCCACAAGGAAGTGGACGTGCGTACAGAGCGCCACCTTCGATTTGAGTTTGCCAAACTCGAAGCACGCCGTCGACTTCCTTCGGATTGTCGCCCTGCGACGTATGGGTCAACCCCTAACG
>NW_020188505.1:461314-461610 GCF_900000015.1 Plasmopara halstedii
TGTCATGGCTACATATTTTTGGCCAGCACTGTAATAGCAATATTAAGAGGAACAATATTGGGCATCGGTGTCTGAGGAGGCCCTGCAAAGAAACCGGTGCGACGAAAACAGTTGGCCACGATAGCCACTTATATCTACTTTGCTCCATTTCATTGCGATTAGATGCTCGATCTTATAGATGTTGGTTTTACCTCGATCGTCACGATCAGCAGCATTCTGAAGATAACTACGTCTGTATCGTCGCTTGAACGCGGAGATTACTCGAGCATCCATGGGCTGGATCTTAGACGTGCAGT
>NW_020188505.1:461620-462431 GCF_900000015.1 Plasmopara halstedii
TGGCTTTTATGCGCGCCCATCCACTGCCGGTCATTGACCCTAGAGTGGAATATGGCTTCCGCCCGGCGGATCCCGCGGTGGAAGCGAAGGACGTGGTAACTCGATCGTTACACCTCCATATCATCGGCCCCTGGCCATTTCGGAGGATGAACTTGCCACACGGAAAGCTCTTCGAGCTCGTTTCTTGGTTCCACAAGAATTATCGCTGGAAGCTTATCGCACTCGTCTGCGTGCTTAACGAGGTAGCTCTTGTGTACCAGCAATACGGACGATACCTGTAGTGGTTGCCCCTGGCGAAAGCGCTACAGATGACGAGGCGCCCTTTGAGCGATGGGTGCAACAGCACCGCAAACTTCTTCACTGTATGCCTTACAGTTGAGCCACAGAAGTGACGTGAGTGTGGAGTGACACTCCGATTTGAGTTTGTCAAGCTCAAAGCACGCCATCGACTCCCTTCAGATTGTCGCCCTGCGACGTATGGGTCAATTCCTAATGCTCCCGCGAGCTCTGAGTCTGTGACCGCAAGAGCTCAGGGCCACCGCTTGAGCTCAGCTCCTGACCCTTCTACCTCCCTGGCTATTGCCGAGAAGCGCGGGGCGTCCTAAATTCTCTGATCAAAAGCGTCCACGGCATTCTGGGCAATCTTGTCGAAGTGGCGTCTCAAACTCCCACGAGTTTTCGGAGTCGGGATATCCCCGCTACTTCACCAGATACTGGGTTTGACCCTGGTGACGACGTCGTCACACTAGACGTTCCACGTGATAGTGGACGTCACTGCTCTCATCAAGAAGAGTCGGTGGCGGGCGGTGAC
>NW_020188505.1:462441-480615 GCF_900000015.1 Plasmopara halstedii
ATACACATCTAAAGCGTTTACATAGTGTACCGCCATGTCATTGTCAAGCCCAGTTGAATCGTGAATTGAGCGGCATGTTTAAATCGCCGAGCACAAAGTGCGTCCAATCGTCCTTGTATTTGTTGATCTTCAAGCACGCGAAATACTACTGGTTTTGTGGCGGTTGACAGCACGCACACTATCTGAATGTAGATGGAGACAAAAAGACCACCATTTAAACAACGAGGTACCGTTCGGGATCAGACAAGCGTGGCAGTCTGATAGCCAAGTCAAACCCCGGGATTTCGGAGCGCAGCACGGCCACCACTCCAATACTTCGCCCGCGCGTGAGTCTATACAGCAGCGAATTTGGGTCAATAACAAAGCCCTAGAGTGTAAATCTCAATGGATGGAAATTAAACGTCAATGAAGTGTTGTGCGTCGCCGTACTTGGTTTCTTGGACGCACGACACCAACTGCTTCGACAGAAGATAGTCAATGAAGCGATGGCTGTTACTCTTGATGCCATTCGTGATTGCGGTTAAGAGACTAACGCCGTTCTAGGCGTGCTGGGTTGCGAGGACTTAAAAAACGGTCGGCAAGGCGCTCGACACTAGCCATCTTCAGCGACCCAGGTCTTTACCACCGACGTGGATCTGAAGAAGTATCCTTCTTCCGCTCGAAGAGCTTAAGAATCATCAAGCGAGTGGTCATACCGTTCCACCTTTCGCCACTATATCCTGCAATGAAGCCTATTTTTGACAACAGCAACATGAGCAGTGTGTTGGGTGCAAGAAGCACGTATGGTGTGCCAGAATATACCTGACCAGCCGACTCACGAAGTACTGGATCCAGTGTATTTTCTACGTCTATCGGAGCGGTCGCCATCAAAGCCATCCAGAACAAATCAAGAGAAATCGACAGCCGCGACACTTCGTAATCTCATCGAAATGCGTCTATAATGTGCTGCAAGACTTGAAATGCTCGCGCGCTTCGATGATGACCGCCAAGCCCATCTAAACCCCATTGATTGTTTGTAACGTTTGTGTCGTCGCCAAAAATTGTCGCACACAAGACGCGGTAGATAACATGTAGTTGCGCGAGCTCGGCGATGTCATTGCCTTGGATCGTCCTTTTGAGCCATAAGACGCTGCTGAGCGCAAGAGATTTCTCGAATGGCTTCTTCAAGATGTGGTCAGAGCTTGTGGCGTTTTTGATGAGCTTGACGATGCCACTTTTTCTCGCTTCCTATATCACGAGGCGGACAAGCAGCGTATTGAACAGTGCCGTGTTCTGGTCTTTCTGCATCGACTCAGTCATAATTAGCTAAGAACAATTTCTTATACTCGCTTCGGTTTACCGCCATCACGATCCATGTGTGGATCCTCTGGATGAAGAACGCCAATCCGGTCAAAGTTTCGCCGATTTAAGGCGCTTCATATTGACAGTCAAATTCTGCTTGCGCTAATCATACTTCTTGCCAGCCGTAATGTCCTTCATCTCGATCTGAACTCCCATCGACTGGAGAGACTGATAGCAGTTCACATGGCAATTCCGCCTGAAGGCTGTGTAATCTGATTGTAAACTGCCGATGTTTTCGCGACGGCACTTCTTTTTCGAGATGGTGGTGAGAACATCGGCTTTGCCGCCGTTCTTCAAGAGCAGCACTGGTAAGATCTTCGACGTGCTCTTCAGAATATCCCCTCTGGCAAAAAGTAGGATCAACAGCATGTCATCTTGAGTGCTAGGAATCAAAAGAAAGTAGGCTGCCGGTAACTGGGCTTGCCATGCTGAGTCCAGCCAGGAAGCTTCGCATAATTTTTCTTGATTTTCTTGATAGCTTGATAGAGCGAGGTCTTGAACTTTTTGAAAGTCGCTCGCGCGGTAGCTTTGTATTGCTGGTTGTCTCGGTGTTACAGGATTCTGTGTGTAGGAGATAACTTTACAAAGGCTTGCGTCATATGAATCGTTGCTGGATGACTTCTGTCGAGAAGATGTCTTCGCACATGCGCTGTCACCGCATTGATAGGAAACGTGGCTGCATAGGAGATGCTAGGACTGGTACGGCGATTTTTTAACGTGGGCGGGGTGAAGCTTGTTGTCAAAGAGGGCATTGATCCGTTCATCATCAGCGATAAAAAGATCATGCGCACGTTGTCGAGATGATACAGGTCGCGATGTTAGCTTTAAGGAACGTATCGTAGATCAAAAGAGAGAGAATGACTGGCATACGATGATGGAAAGTTATCACGTCCGTATTCGTGACAGAGTCGAGATTTTAGATGGCGAGTACTGAGTCGCGAGAATCTTCCTTAAATACGAAGACGCCGCCCAAGATGTTAACCTTCGTGCGTTCGAGCTTTGGGCACGCCTCGTATGTCTTCATTTGACTTTCAAATCACCACCAAAGAGTTTCGATACTTGGCCAATCGCATGCAGTCTGAACAGCATTGTAAGATCGTCATTGTTGGGGGATTCAGCAAGCGTGGCCACGATGCAACACGATGATCGTGCATCCAGTGGTAAGTACCATGTCAACTTGGCTCCTCGATCGATGGGAGAAGCGTTTCACGACCAGTCACGTTTACTTGTGTGCTGGTGCTCGATCAACTCGATGCCATAAGCGAGCGGCTTGGGGTCTTGGTGCAGTTACGCTTTGCTTCAGCCTCGTCGCGATGTATGGTCTCCTGTGCATAAGATTTCATCCAATGTCGAACGCATTCGGACGCGTTTCAGCATGGACTATGGGCGGCAGCATCAGCGGCAGATGCATCAGTGGCAGTCACATCAGCGGAAGCTGCAACGTCGGCATGAAAATGAGCGAGTGCAGCAGCGACATCTTCGTTGTCGAAAGTAGAGCTGGTGACGTCAGCTGGCGAGTCTATCGGCTTATCGATCTCCGAGGTGATGGCTGATGGCACTGGGAGCGGACGAAGGTGACGATGGAGGTGCGGAAGAAGAGGTTGGGCGGCTTGGTGCCAGCTGATATTAGCAACTTCCTACGCAGGTCCAATAATGAATGATTGTAAGCTGTTCATCAGATTGCAGAATGATCACGCGGCACGGCGGTGGAGGTATCTATCAAAAAAAATTTACAGCGTCGAGTGAGCTGCAGCATCGCTTGTGTTAGTTGTCGAGATGAGTCAAAGCCGTCTTTTGTATGTCTAGCCTGACACTGAACGCCGACTGGTTATTTGGTGCAGAGACTAGCGTGGTCACAGCTCCAGTACAACACGGGTGGGTGGGAGGCGGCTGGAGCAGGAATGATAGCAGCGACGGCGATCAAAGCAGCATAAAAAGGTGTAATTAACGTCGACTTGGGCAGCTGGAGAAGCTTCAAATTCTACTTCTTTTGAAGAGTTGACTTGAGGGTTAGCCAGCAAAATGCGAAGGTGACCTGAGTAAGTCGCTTGATCTGGCTTCGGGAGGTTTCCTAGAGGATCGAACCAAGTCAGCCAAAGATACGCCACCAAAGTATTTGATCAATCACACCCAAAACGCGTGATCTCCTACCAACCTGAATACAAATGGGTGTGGATAGTTGGGGACTGGAAGCCTTAGTGACCGTAAATGCCCAATATTTTAATGAGGGGTACGAAACCCGGTCTCTAAACGTGCTGGATAGCTACCAGCATCCCACGGTATAGAAACCTTGATCCCAACGTTCGGGTTCCGGTAGCATGAATCTCGGTTAAGTAAAGCACACATCAGTATGGATTCGTTCAGTGCCGCGATATTTGCCATATTCATTCATAGTTTCGAGCATTGATCCATTTTCTTGCAGAACGTATCTCCCAACAGACACAACCTTGGTCGACCTTCTGAAAGCCTTCGATTGTTTTGTCTGGGACGTATCAGACATGATTCGGATGCGTTTTGGATTTAGGAGCAATTTTTGTCGCTGAGTTCGAATATTATTGTCAGGCACCCTGATATCCCTGATCTTTGTCGGCCGACCATTCGACCTATTTAAACTAGGCGAAGGGGTCCGCCAAGGAGGCCCACTTTTACCAGCGCTATCTGAACCCTTTGATTAATATTATACATAATGTTTTTGCGAGCTCATACTCAGCGATTTGGACTCTGCAGTCGAAACACTCAGCTTTCAGCTTTGCTGATGACATCAGCGATATTTGAAGTTCCAGCTACACATGCCGTGTAAGTAATTTTGGCTGGCAGGACTCTGCTTAATCTCTCTACGTGAGCAACAATCTTCCAGTATGCCAAGTAAAGAGCACACAGTGTCAGTACAACCCGAAATGTGTCAAACGTATGGATCTAAAATCGCGTTTCTGGGCTTGCAGACAATGGTGCGTGGGGAATGTCAAGATCTTGACCCTAAGGTTCTGGTGAGAAATTGTCTGACCAGTATGCTAAGGGGCACTTCGCGCACAGTATGATGTTTTGCTCCGGCATGCAGCTTCACGGTTGTGACATCTGAAAATTTCCAATTTACTGGATCGATTACCCGTGGGTTATCGCCTCAATCGAGAAGTATGTTTGTGCATACCGATGATGCCTGAACAATTGAGTCACAAGACGACTACATGTTGCTGGCATTTGACAGCGCTTGGGGCATCACCAGCCACTCCCAGAGCATCCCGCTCGAAGTACTCACCGCTGTCAGAATATCAGAGCAATTGGTAATATCCATTGACCAAGTCGAGTGCGCTGTACTTTGTGTAGCCAATCATATCGTTCCGGACAACATCCTTACTAGAAAATGGCGTTTGTGTCAAAATGGAAGCGTTTAACTTATCATAATCGCTCACACTTGCCGTTTGGGTTCCGGGCCCAAAACATGAGTGTTGAATGGGATGACTTACTCTCACGCACCATTCCTACGTCGTGCTTCGCACGGAAAAATGCGTCAATGACGTCGCTCTACTCCTTGGGCAGGGGCCACGTGTTAAGCAGTATTTGGTTCCCGGAACCAGGTCGATCTCATGACGCACACCTCAGTCCGGAGGAAGAGCTGACGGCGGGTCCTTGGAGACGATGTCTTGAATTTTTTTTTAAGTATACTGCGGATCCGAGAGATTCTGCAAAATCGACAATCCACTTTGTGCGTTCAGGACCCTCTTAGTGTCCTTCACGATAACTTCATCCAGAAGCAACAAAAAAATAATCTCCTCGTTCGGTAATATAATGATCACTCCGGTTAAATTGCCTTCCTTCAAGGCACCGCCTAACTCCTCGAAGGAAATCTTGTCCAGCTCAAGAAGAGCATCCCCCGTGGGGATATTGCCGCCGCCGTCTTTCTCTCCCGTCATATCATTGGCAAAGGTATATAGCTGTTGGCTATCATCCACGGTAAACCCATTCTGGGTCAGGGTCGACGCCCTGCGTCTTGCATATATCAAACGGCTTTGCCGTCTCCTCCTTTAAAGAGATTACGTCTCATTGAGATCACTGGGAACACGCACTCGGCGTCGTCCAGTGTCCCCCACTCCCTGCTCCGTCGGAGCGTTAAAGTTATTAACAACATCCGACGAAGAGCTGCTATTCTCCACAGTCCTCGTTCAGTGAATAACGTGCTACTCCACGCGCATCAGAAGGATCTTGCCGTCCAGGATGCTTCGGAACTCGTCCGACCATGCCATTCTTGGCACACAGCAACTGCTTCGTAACGTGAGCAGTGCTCAATGGTCTACGCGACACTCCTTGTGCATCACAAGGGCCATGCCCTTGATGCCTCGGCCCTTGGCCGACCATGCCACTATTGGCATGCAGCGACTGCTCCAATACTCGAGCAGCACTTAGTGAGTTTCGTGCCACTCCACGTTCAGCCCGCGAGCACGCTCGGGCCTCTTGTCCAAAACACCTTCGGTGTTTGACAACTCGGATACTCTGATATCGAGAAAATTGACCGTTCCGGTCCAGTGCCCGCACCGATAGCACTTCTGCTTACTAGCAGAAGTGAATTCATGACTCACCAAAGCTCCATTAGCAGAGGTGCGCGTAGCGCCGAAAGTCTTCAACCTCCAATCAATCCATGATCCATGGTGTTCCAACCATGCCATACCAAGGATGAGGTCATACGTTGCATCCAAAACTAAGACTAGACAGTGTTCCACGCTGGTAAAGTCAAGGAACTTGGCACCGAGGTCCACAGAGGCCCTTGGCACAGTGACACAAGTCCCCACCGCTAAGCAAACAGTGACGGTATCACTCAACCGCGCTTTCAGCACCTCAGCATACAGCAGACTTCCTTCAATTGTTGAGTTTCGAGCATAATTGGCCGACGCCCCGGAATTAATAAGAAAAATCCATGGCTTCTCAAAGCCCTTCACGGTCGATTTAACGACCAGCAATCCTGGCTTACACACACGGTTCGTGTTCACGAGCACGGAGCTCTTAGGGCTGGGATCAATCTCCTCGAGGCTCAACAGAACTTAGTTCACCTAGTTGGGCACCCCGCGCCTGCTGAGTGTTCGCGTTTTCCTGCGACAGACCAGATTGGTTAGAAGCTGGACGTCGGTTCGACGAGCCTTACGCGCCTTGCATAGGGGACAGCCAGTCCGAAGGTGACGGGTGTCTTCACAGATAAAAAACCGTCGAGTGTTTAAACGCTGCTCAGCAGCTTGGACCTCTCTTTTTCTCTAGCATATCTGAGGTCCATTGGCTCAGGCTCGCTCGACGATCTCTGAGCGTGTGCATTCCGAGCAAATTGTGCCGAACTGAAGATGAACTCGGCATTCAATGCCACGTTCATCGATTCTTCAAGCGAAGACGGATACACACAGAAGACTTCCGTTCTGACCACGCCAGTGCAAAGGTCCTCCATAAAGGCAGGAGATTCTCTCCATCCTTACCCTTGAAGGTTCTAGCGCTCACCATGAGCGGAGGAGTCATCCGTCGTCGACGGTGGCGTCTTGGACGCAGTTGATGCCTATAGATTCTGCTGTAGGTGCTCTAACAGAGCATTTTAAACGCGCTCTTATTGTTTTGGGACCTTGCGAAACAAGGTTTATTCACGCGCTCAGGCCAAGCAGGGACATCAGCTTATTAAGCACATCCTGCTGCCCTGGGGCAAATAGGAGTATAGCTCCATCCTCACAAAGGTTCAGTCGTAATGACGCAGGCGTTTATTGACTACGAGTGCTACCAAGTGCAGCGGGGCTGCCGTAGCTCTTTTCTTAGAGGAAGTTATGCTATGGTCACCGACCTTACTTTCTTTACAAGAATCAGTACGAGTGTAGTGAGTCGCAATCCCCTACCTCCAGAGTACTCAAATACCTCAACCACGGTAAAGACGCTCTTCCGTTCTGAATTAAAACTGTATTTAATTGTTTAGTTGCGGTAGAGCCGCCAATTTCTAGAACCTTAGGTTTTCCTATTAAATATAGTAATACCTAATTAATATATTAAAACCAAATTAATATGCATTACTACTGGCAATCCTGCCACGTAGTGGCTTCTTGTTTCGGTGTAGCCATGATTCACCTACTTGTGCAATCAACACCTATGTACGGTCACACCATCTTGTGTGACCCGCATTCATACAAAAGTACGTGTAACCCCGTTCAGAAAGTAATTTTGCGTATGGTTATGTGCCGTACCGTTATATCAGTACAATACAAACAAAGCTCCTTCATCGGCACCACTTACCACCTTAAGATACAGACTGCGATCTCTATTTTGGCGCGGGGATATCTTCACCACACCGTCATACAAATCACAATATTTTGGGTCTTGTAGTTAATTGAAAAATTTCACAAATATCAAATTTAGTATTTTCAATTTACCACAACTTGGTGTACGGATGGTGTGGCACGGATTGTATTCAAGAAAACCGGTTCAGTACCGAAGAACGCTATCATTTGTGGTTCTGGAGAAGCCTACCCATCGAGATCATGGCGACAGAGGATGAGTTGACGATGCAGATTGCCGCCGCAGGTGACAAAGTACGTGACCTGAAGGCAGAAAAAGATGCTGACAAAATCGATCAGATGAAAGAAGCTGTGGCTCATCTACTCGCGCTAAAGGCGGAATTTAAGAAAGTAACGGGAAAGGAATTCGGTCCACCGCCCAAACCTAAGAAAGAAAAGAAGTCACAAGTGGACCAGATTCAGTCTCAAGACCCATCTAAAAAGTCTAAGAAAGAGCTGAACAAAGAACGCAAGAAAGCGCAAAAGCAGGCGCTCAAGACTGGTGGAACGGACGAGGATTCTGCCCCTACAGAAGCCCCTGTAGTGCCGACAGCTCCTGCTAGCAACAAGAAGACTCTCAAAAAGGCAGCACATGCTGGAATTGAGCTACCTATCCCATCTTCTGAAAATGATGGCGTCATTGTCTTTTCCAGTGCTGGCCATCTCCCACGTGCTAGTTATGTCGTCGCTCAGCTTGTCAAATATGCGCCAGGATTTTGCAACTTTGGGCGTGATGCTGCTGCCTCGGCTGTCATACCAACACTCACATTGGCAGATGGTCGCATAGTTTCGGGTGATTTTGCCGTTGCACGATACTTGGCTCGTCTTAAGCCTGAACTGGGTCTATTTGGTGTGGCTACAAAAGATGCTACCGCAACAGAGACTGCCTTACCGCCTTCCCAGATTGACGCGTGGCTGGACTTTGCTCTCACGCGACTTCATGCCAATATCGAAGACGACGGCGGTCTTCAGATATTGGATCGTGTGCTCAAGACGCAAACGTTTATTGTAAAAAATGCACTTTCACTTGCAGACATTGGCGTGTGGGCTCAACTCGCTCCGTTGAAGAAAAAAATTGACTTGTCCTCGTTTTCCAACGTGACGCGCTGGTTGGCACACTTGGAAGCACAGCAGACTCTGTTCGCAAAAGCTGATGGCTCACTTAAGGCAATCAAGCCTATAAACTCACCTGCTTCGACGGGAGCTGCGGCTAATAAGGTGAAAGATACGGGTGGCTGTCCTCCTCTAAAAGATGCAGTGGATGGTCATGTTGTGACGCGATTTCCTCCTGAGCCATCGGGTTACTTGCACATCGGCCACATCAAGGCTTGTATGTTAAACAATTACTACGCACGTCACTACCATGGAAAATTAATTCTTCGCTTCGATGATACAAACCCAAGCAAGGAGAAAGATGAGTTTGAACAGAGCATAATTGCCGATTTAAAACGTGTGGAAGTTGTACCAGACATTATAACATACACGTCCGATTACTTTGACAAGATTGCAGACTTTGCTCGCACGATGATTCGGGAAGGTAACGCATATATGGACAATACACCGCAAGAGATTATGCGAGACGAGCGTATGGAGGGCATAAACTCCAAATGTCGCGACCAAACGCCAGACGAGAACCTTGCACTATTTGAAAAGATGCTGGTAAACGCATCGGACGCCCAAGGCTACTGTTTGCGTGGCAAGATTGATATGCAAGCAAAGAATAAGACTATGCGAGATCCAGTTTTCTTTCGATTGAATCCAACGCCACATCATCGTACAGGAACCAAATACCAGGCCTACCCAACGTACGATCTTGCGTGCCCGATAGTCGACTCGCTTGAAGGTGTGACTCATGCACTGCGTACAACCGAGTACAACGATCGGGACTTTCAGTACCAATGGGTCCTCGACACACTCCGTTTGCGCAAGGTGATAATCCAGAGTTTTGCACGCATGAATTTTGTCTACTCGGTGCTATCAAAGCGAAAACTGCAGTGGTTCGTGGACAATGGCCACGTCGAGGGCTGGACAGATCCACGGTTCCCAACGGTACAAGGTGTACTGCGTCGTGGTGTACAAGTGGAAGCATTACGTGAGTTTATATTGAGCCAGGGCGCTTCACGCCGTATCACGGACATGGAATGGGACAAGTTCTGGACCCTCAATAAGCGTGTTTTGGATCCAATTGCACCTCGTTACTTTGCAATTGCTTCGGAGTCAACGGTACCTCTCTTGCTCACAAATGTAACGGATACAGTAATTGGCATTCCAGTGGCGCGCCATCCAAAGGATCCAACAATGGGCAATAAGATGGTACGCTTTTGCAGTAAGTTATTGCTCGAACGTGATGACGTCAACAATTTTGTCGAAGGCGAAGAAGTGACACTTATGCGGCACGGCAATATGATTGTAAAAAAAATGAATAAAAATGCTGATGGTATGATCACAAGTGTTGAAGCTGAAAACTATCCAGAGGGGGATTTTAAGAAGACAAAACTCAAGGTTACGTGGCTGGCTGATGTGCCTGATCTTGTACCGCTCATACTCGTCGAATTCGACCACTTGCTCAATAAGCCAAAACTTGAGGAAGGAGACAATTTTCAAGACTTTCTTACCGACACAACACGTGCTGAAATGCACGCTGTGGGCGATCACGAGCTTCGTAATATGAAAGAAGGACAGGTTGTTCAACTAGAGCGTCGTGGCTATTTCCGTGTAGATAGACCATATCTGTCGGATGACAAGCCCATTGTCATGTTTATGGTCCCTGATGGCAAAGTGAAAGCCATGTCCACGCTATCGACCAAGCTGGCGCACCGATAAGTGCTACCGATAGTAAGGACTTTATAAATGTCCAATACAATCATCTTTTGGAACTTATGTATGGTACACTAATCGATGACAAAAAATAAATATATTTTTGGCTTTGATCGAGCAGCAACACCTCGGGTATGAGATCGCACTTACTGCTTCGGTAAGATGAAGAAACTTTATCATTGATGTACGCCTGACTCATATAAATATATTGCAGCTGTTATTTAAGTAGGCGGTACGCACTCACGCCACTGTACGTAGTAAACGCTCGAAAAGAGAAGTGTGGTGCTCGTTGCTGGCAGACTATCGCACATCGAGAAGTGCATTTGTACCGTCGACCAATTGCAATTTATAGGACCTCGACACAGCCTAAGCTCGGGTTATTCACTCCAACACAGCGATGGCATGGTCATAGCCATCGAAGTACTGATGAAGTAGAAGGTACAACAGATGAGCAAGCATCAAGGTTAAAGCTCTCAGCAGAGGATATGAAGACAGCCGATCGCATCACATGGGTTGGCATCTGGTTGAATGTGGTGCTAAGTGGATTTAAGGGAGCTGCTGGAGTAGCTTTTCACTCATCGGGGCTTTTAGCTGATGCTGCGCACTCGATAAGTGATCTTGTGAGTGATTTTGTGACGCTTGTGTCGCTCAAGTATTGTGCACGACCACCTGATGCCTCCCAACCATACGGATATGGAAAATACGAGACAATGGGGGCGCTTTCTGTCTCATTACTGCTTGTAGGAGGGTCGCTAGGGATTATGGTGCACTCTGTGGATAGTCTTTTGGCGGTGATACAACCAATGACTGTGATATCTCCGAAAGAAGTAGTCGAGATGGTTGAAAAATTAGATCCTGATATATCAAAAGCAGTGGAAGCGCTTGCCAAGTCCCCACACTCACACGCACACGGTTTGGTCATGCATCCTGCTGCGTTGGGTATTGCTGCGATGTCTGTGGCTGCGAAGGAAGCATTATTTCGTACAACTATGAACATCGGACGTCGTGTGCACTCAAGCGTACTAATTGCTAATGCGTGGCACCACCGGAGTGACGCTATCACTAGTGTTGTAGCATTGGGTGGAATTGGATTGAGTCTCGCTGGCTTCCCACTTTTTGACCCACTCGCTGGCATCGCAGTGGGTGGAATTGTCCTAAAAATGGGTGCAGAAATGGGCTGGACAGCAACAAAGGAATTGTGCGATGTTAAAATATCTGAAAACATTATCAAAAAGCTGGAAAAAGCTGCGGCCGAAGTAATCGAAAATAGTAACGGTGATGTGCTACAAATTCGTCAGCTGCGCTGTCGCAAAGTCGGTCGTCATATTTATGTGGACCTTACATTAGTCGTGAGTGATGGGTGTGATGTACATCAAGCTGTCGAATGGAAACAAAAGGTGAAGAGCGCTATGAAGAACCAGGTGTCGCGTGTGAAGGATGTTGTTGTGGAAATCGCCACGTTCCACTAATTGACTGCTACGCGAAGAATTACGATGTCTCTCGTGGTAACCATGAACACCGCTTACTTAACTGCTTCAGATCTTTTTGAAAGCTTTTTAAATAGAGACTGAGTTTGCTACCATCATAGGTCAAAATATTTAGGATGGTTGCGATGAGCTTAGAATGTACACAAAAAAATTAATATCACATACTATATAGAAAGCTAAATAATATTATCGTGAAATGAATGGCAATGTCATTGCTTTCAAGATTAAGAGAAATTACTCGCGTTACGAATGATTTAAAGTGTCATATTGAAGACGCCGTCGATGATACTTCGTCTAGCTCAGAAACTTAATATTCAATGTCGGCTACAAATACAACTAATGGCTTTCGCATCGTCTACTTTGATGGGTATGGCTTAAGTTTAATCATTTGATCGATACTGACCTCATCTAAATTTTCCAAATGACCTTCCTGCACCATTTCATCAAGCGCGACGACCACCTTGGCATAATTTAGTAGCAGACTAGCCTCCGTGAGTTTTTTGTCCAATTGAGTCATCAGCACCGCTTGCAGCACTGTCATGATCTCGTCCACTACAAAGATTAATTAATGACCATATAAGTCTGCCAATTCTATAAAATACAGGCTGAAACGCACATATTAGTTCATCATATTCCTCATTACCCGATAGCATCAAACGAAGCTCTCCAATCTGACGGACAACTACAAATTGCGACTCGCACACGATTAGTTGACTTTGAACCGACGCAAGGTCGACTTTTGTCTGTCGATCGCCCCAGAGATCGGGCATTTGTTTGCAGATTTGTGCAAGTTGTGCCTCATATACTTGCCGATCTTTCAGTGTCAATTGTGGTTGAAAATATCGAGATAGCAGCACGTAATTGGCTTCATTACCGCAGATTAAGCTGTGCAGCATGTTAGTTGTGCCTCAGATGGTTTTTGAACGTTATTTGATCCAATAGAATGCCATAACCCGAGACACTGAGCCAATTAACACGGTTTATTCTTAGTGCGAAACGACGCATGCATTTACGATCTTCCAGTGGAGAGACTTACGTCATGGATGGTAAGAACGCAGCGTTATGCAATGAAATATATGTATTTTGGATAAAATAAGTTTTTTTAATGGTCTAGAAACAATTAAGCGTTTGGCGCCTAGCGTCACCATTAGTGACTGTCCTTCTGAGGTCTTTTGCACAAGGTTTTCACCGGATGGGAAATTCCTAGCTGCTGGATGTGGCGATGGAGCAATTCGCGTATTTAATGTGCACGATGGCGAATTATCATACACATTAATGCAGCCACATAATAGTTTTGGCTTTGGATTGCCATGCACTGCGATTCGATTTCGTCCATTAACATGTGCTACGAAGACTAAAAATGTTTTGCTTGCTGCGAGTACGTAATTTATATGATCAAGAAAATTTTTTTCAATTCTCTCATTATATTTGTCCAGATTCCGTCGGATCAGTGGAACATTGGCATATCACGTCGGGCAAGTGTTTAAACGCCATTAGCAACGATAAGAACCAGCTGTACGCTCTTGACTATCGCTCAGATGGAGCAATGTTCGCTACGGGAGGAAAGGACCATGCTATACGAGTTTACGACGAAGCGACAAGAGTAGAGATTGCGTGCATGGATTCTGGTCACGGAACTCTTACTGCAGGTCATTCAAATCGTGTGTTTTCAATCAAATTTGCTCCAGAAGACGATAACACTATCATTTCTGGAGGATGGGATAACACGCTTCAGATCTGGGATCTACGCGTCGGTCATTCTGTGCGGGGTATTTATGGCCCTCATGTTGCAGGCGATGCAGTAGACATGAATTTACGTGGAGAAATTCTTACGGGGTCTTGGCGTCCTGAAAACCCGTTAGAGCTATGGGATTACGGATCTGGCAAGCGCATCGTGTCTGTGCCGTGGAACCAAAGCGTTCGTCGCTCAGAGCCCTGCTTTGTATACACAGCGCAGTTCTCGAAATCAATAAGTGGCCAACAGCTCATTGCTGCAGGAGGCAGTGGATCCAACGAAGCCAAAGTTTTCAACCACGATGTCAACAATAAATTAATTGGTACAATCGCGGGCCTAAGTCACGGAGTCTTTTCACTTGACTTTTCTGCTGTCGAAGACAAAATGGTTGTAGCTGGAGCTGACGCAGCGATACGCATCATTGACATTTATGATCACGTATTTAACGAAAAGGGTCGTGAGCGACCAACAACTCCTTCAATCAGGTTTGTCCATGTCGTAACTTTTAGACTACCGATCTATACGTTGTACTTATGTATTTTTATAGGAATGCTGTTCTTCCGACTGAAAGTATGACGCGTTTGGCATCTCCAACAGACATACTGAAAGCGCCATCCTCACCACTTCACAGAATGGCTGTAAATGATTAGTTATCAGGCAAACGCTCACGATGATTGTAGTACGTGTTAACACCGTTAAATAAAGCAGGCACACTCCAATGATCAATTCGAATTGCAACGTGTATAATTCGAGTTTAACTTTGATGCGCCTTACTCAGTTGTATTGATAGTAATACTACAAATTGCCACTCTCACATACTTTTTGCCTCTACGGCAATAGTGCTACTTTAAATGCACCTTCCATCTTTTACCGCGGCGACACTATATTCGACTTCTATTATCATATGGTAATCTTGAATTCATGATCTCATGATTTCGTCATTGATCACGTCAAAAGGATCCACTGTACACCGGGAAATCATACCTTCGTGCACTGGAACCCGACCACTGGTCAGCGTCAGCAGGATGTCCATTATAGTGACCTTTGTCATCACGATTGGCTAACCCATTCAGCTGCCCAGAGCCACGTCCACTTTGGTCAGGTTTTCGTCCACTAGACGGCGTGTAACGTAGCGGTGTATGCCCGCTTTCGTGATCATCGTAACTTTTTCGACTGAACGTGCTATATGAACGGCCCTGGGGTGAAAGCGGCATAAGCGCGCCAAAGTGACCTGTCAAATGTGCACGGTGGGCCGGTGTTGTGTGCTCAACATCATTCAGATCATTGCAATCTCCTTCTCCGTGCTTTGCCAGCAGATAAATACCCATGATAATAACTGACAGTCACACATGAAGTTTTGGTTAATAACACAACGCCATAAGAGAAGAAACATCCTTACAGGCGAGAGCAATGGGTAGACAAATCCAGTCGAAAAGCGAAAAGTGGGTATACTTTTCGTAAAAAACGACGCCACCAATGACACTGGACTGAACGAAACGGAAAGAGCGAAGTCAGCAAGTTTCATAATTTCGCAGAAAAAACATTCACGCACACCAATCCAGAAACATTGAAACATGGGGAAAACACTGAGTGTATCCCCCGCCATAATAGCGCGATTTAACAAGTCAGTCTGTAATACCAGCGTGCACATCATGCCACCCATAAACAAATACGTCGTAAAGTAGACAAATTGATTTTCTCCGCTCAACGTTAAAATCAGCAAAATTGATGCACACTAGCATAAAAGAGTATAATGACAATCACATCTAGGCCATACGGAAAGAGTCCCAAGACAACTTCATTACCTTGGCCAATAGCACCGAGAAGGAACCGAAGATACCTGACGCTGTAGCATACATAAATGGCAGCAATCGGTATTTGTTCTCATTTAATGCTTTAGGAAGCCTCATAATAGCTTCAATTTGTCCAAAAATGCCACCAAGCACGACAGTCTAAAGTAACATCACAAAAATTCGTCTATTTAAACCTGGATAATCCATCACGTGTCTACAAATGTGCTTACCATAATGCCTAAATAAATAAGAAATCCCAGCTGATAGAACTGTTTCTCTAGCTCCAGTAGTGACATCTGCTCATCTGGTTCATTGGCCACTGTGCTAAGTACAACGCCAATGATAATCAGCAGCGTGCCCACAACATCTGTTTTGGTCAAGATTTGGCCCAGCCACAAATGCGCAAAAAAGACATTTGCTAAAACCGTAAAGCCACCACCAACAGCCGCTACAAGCGCCTGAGGAGCAAAGCCCAACGCTTCAAAGTCCCCAATTGCGCCTAAAGCGACTAATACGAGACCAGTGAGCCACAATGGACGTGTGTAATACGTCTGTCGCTCAAACACGGGTTTTTCTTCTTCCTGGTAGGACATAGTAAATCAGCTTCGAATAAAATCTCAACAGCAGAGCATAGGAGACTCCGTACCTGAACGTGGGAGAGTTTTTGCACATTCACACCAAGGTTTGATAGTACAGCCGAGACGATAATAATGATAAGCCCAATCCATTTTCCTTGTACGTTGTCAATGTCGTTGTTACTGTCCATTGCAGCGCTTAGGAAGCGCGCTACGCCTTCCATTAACGTCTGGAGAGCCAGCGGTTGCAAGATCTGAAATTGAAACGCGATATTTCAGTTAGAAACTGATAGACGATTGGGCTGCTAAAGTCAAAGTGAGGCTTGCCGCAACACTGGTATTCTATGTTGCTTCAATGAGAAGGCGATTATCAAAAGATGGACGAAATGTAATGTCGCGTTGTTGTGTAGTAATGGCGATTGTACGCAGTGCACGCTGGCTATAAAGGCCATTTAATATCCAGGCACGGAGTCGCACGTTGCAGTCGAGATTTGCCATCATCATCATTAAAGGTTAGGCTACAGGACAGTCATATTCCATTGTTCGTGATAAAACTTATAAACAATTATATGTACTGAATCAAAACCCTCGTTGTCAACATTACCTTCTTTACGGGCTTCGCTGATTTAGAACATGTCGCAAGTTGTAAGGGCTTACGCATAAATTGTGTTCTGGCACATTCATCACCGTAATGCGCTTTTCAATACCTTAACCACGAATCTAGTCAGAAAAGCTCGGTTCACGCCTCGTTGACACGATAACATCAAGTTAAACAGCGAGTTTATATCTGTAGCAAATATGCACTTAGTTGCAATTGTGATATCGACGCGCCATTAGCCACATAAAAAAACAAGTAATGACACATTATGAAATGTGTCAATAGATGGTGAAGCTAGCTGATTATCGATTGACATAACTAAAAAGGAAGTTTAAATCTTGCCTTTGAGGTGTAACTGGTCAATACACAATACTCCTGCTGCAGGTAGTTAAGCAATTGATTACCACTAATATCTGAAGTCAACGAAATGTTGATACTGATAGACTGATAGACTGATAGAAGTAGAATTATTTTAACACTTTGCCTCAACTACTACCTCGAAAAAAATAGTAATAGTCCGACCCTAGCAAAAACATAATGCGCTCGAACTTTTAGTAAACATAGAGAGATCATCCCATCTCAGTGTAGGATTAATACGATGATGATTTATTATAATCATTGGCTTAGACGACAATAAACAGCCTAGCAGAGTAGTGCGAGGAATGTACAAGCTGTCTTACAGTTTTCAAATGTAAAGTTCATGCACCGCAAGATAACACCTCGAATACACAGCTCGAAATCATCTTGCTCATCTTTACACTCATTGCATGAGAAAGTAGAGAGCAGAACTTGCAGTTGCTGTCAAGTTGTAAGAATTCAGTGCCGGAAAAGATTGCAGAATACCTAATGTGTTGGGTGACAGATAACAAATACAAGAAGCCCAAGTATTTTTGCTCTTTTATGTTAAGTATGATTAACAAAGCGAGTGTGACGCTTCAATAATGAATTCACGGAGAAAACTTTGACTGTCGAGGTCGGCCAACTTAGACTGAAATTACCGTGTTGTGTCTGCTCTGTAAAGTACAGCAACCGATCCTGAGTTCAAGCGGTTAGTCACTTCTGGGACTGGGAGATATCTGGTTTGATACCCATATATTCCAACCGAAGACATGGACGAGCAATCACATCCAAAAAGTGCGTCTGCTCCGCCAACTCGCCCCCGTGATATTGTAGTGGACTGGGAGCCCTACTGAATTAAAAAGCCCCAAAGTGTAATGAGGGGTACGGAACCAAGGGTCGGATTAAAGCATCCTGCGCTAGAGAAAGAATAATCCTAACGTACGGGTTCCGGCCGCTTAAATCTTTGCAAAGTAAAGCAACCGACATTGGGCTCGGTTAAAATGCTGTCTATTTGCCACATTAGACTAATCTGCGTAGCTTAGACTGACAATCGACTGAATATAAATGCTACAGTACGATTGATGAGTGATTGTCGAGAGTGGTCACGTGTCCAGAAGTAATGGTCGTGGTTAGTTGAAGATGATTCTCTAGGACGGACTTGTAATGACAAAAGCAAAATTCGAGTGTTTATACCCCTC
>NW_020188505.1:480625-490506 GCF_900000015.1 Plasmopara halstedii
CCAAGTCGTGCCGACTTAGAATTTAATTCAGCATTCAATGCCACATTCACCGCCTCTTCAAATGAGGACGGATGCATGCGAAAAACTTTCTTTCTGACCACGCCAGTGCGGAGGCCTCCTAGAAAGACGGTCACTGTGACCGCCTCAGGAAGGGGATCTACTGCCATCCCGGCAATGAGGGTGCGCATCTATTGGACAAAGTCCACCAATTCCTTGTTGACCTGTCGGGCAGAAAGGAAACGCAATCGCATACAATATGCCTGATTAGGCGGCGAGATTACTCGTGAATGCTGCAATTTCAGCTCCGCCCAGGAGGGACCCGCAGCTTCGACCGAAGTGCCGCACGTCAGAGCCAATTCTCGCGCTCGATCACCGAGCTTTAAAATGGCTAGCGCTTCGTGCTGTTGCTTGGTCTGGAGTATGGCGGATGTGATGACCATCTCGACCTCTCTCACCCAGAGCAGGAGATTCTCTCCATCCTTCCTCTCGAAGACCTAAACGCTCACCTCAAGCGGCCTAGGGCGTGGGATATCATTCGTCACTGACGGTGGCGTCATAGACGCAAATGATGCAGAGCTGCAGATTCTCTAGCAGCGCGTTTTCGTAATTTGCAAACGCCTCTAGACGCGCCCCGATTGCCTCGGGGCCTTACGCAGCAGGGTGTTGCACGCCCTCAGGGCCAAGCAAGGACATCAGTTTTTTTAGTCCATCCTGCATGCCCTGGTGCAATGAGATGAATTGTTTCATCCTCATCGAGGATCAGTTGCAACGACTCAGGTGTAGATTGAATACAATTGCTGCCAAGTGCAGCGGGGCTGCCGTAGCTTTGCGCGTTGAGGAAGCGTAAGCTAGGTCACCGATATTTCGTTCTATACTTAGAACAAGTACGAGTTTAGCGGATCGCAATCCGCTTACTCCAAGAGTAATTACAACCTTAACCCAAGGCTAATTAACTCTTCCGTTTTAACTTCAAAAGTGGCTTTATATATATTTATCTGCGGCAAAGCCGCCTAGTTTTAAATACATAGATTTCCCTAAATATATATAGTAGAATCTATATATATATAAATGTAAACTACTGGCTACCCAGCCCTGTACCGTATTCATATTTGGGTGCAGTGACACCATGCCCATCTCGTGTGACACACACCCCTGTTACCGGGGTAAGTGTATCCCCGTTACATGCACTATGATATCCCTTGTCGGTATTTGATATGGATGTCCACATCCGAATACCCACGTTCTGTACATCATGTAAGATTACATCGGTCAATGCGTATACACAAATGCGCCCTAAGCAGCCCCAGCACCAGATGATTTAGCGTCGCTGGTGCATTTAACACTTTGGGGTACAAACAATCGTCATGCTCGGAGACATTATTGCAGTGGAAGTGATATCATTCATTCGATGAGCAAACGATAACGTTCATGAGCTTGATTTAAACGCTAGAATAAGCATTTGATTCCCACTGCGCGGCTACAGATGAGGTCGGAGTCGTATCAAATAACCAATATCTTTCTCATGGACTTGACGGCACGATAATACGCATAATAATATTAATTGCAACTATCACGTTGTGACTGTTACTTTGGTCGATCCGATCCGTATAAAGCGTCATGGAGCTGTCCATAGAGACTTAAGTATGCGGATCTACCACTCAGTCTGAAAAGTGAAACACGACTTTCACAGACATAAATAACATCTACCTTGATACTTTCAGAAAATTGTCTTTTCAGAACCCACAAATCTGATTGGCTAACATTTTAGAGTGATTTTTTGGCCTCACATCAATAATCTCACTCTTGTTCCGACATTGCATGTATACATTGTATTGTAATACGACGCTTGCTAAATTCGCAAACGAGCGAGATAGTCGTCTAAAGTAGGAGTGCTTGTCACCTCAAGCATGGCCTGACCCAGCTGCTCGTAGTCTTTTCGCTCATTGTACATTTGCGCGCTGATGCGCACATAAAGCTGATTTTGAAACGGCACCACACGCACAACAATGTGATACTGATCGTCCAAAAAGTCCATAATGGCATCACATAACGGTAATGCCTCCTCGTGGGATAGTGGACTGTTGTCTAAATTGGTTGGCCACTCCACCGGTATGCGCACATTACATACGAATGGGGCGCGCTGCCACGCAGGCAGCAAAACATTCGTTTTCCACGTTGTAGCCAAATACTCGCCAGCCCAATCAATAAGCGACTTATTGTGGGCGTAGACGCGATTCACGCCAACACTTTCGTAAAAGTCTAGCGATGACACAATTGTGAGAAAGTTAGCTTCATCTCTTGTGCCTTGTATTGCAAACTCTTCTAAGAAACCCTGACCGTAAGCCAGGGATGTCACGACGGGCCGTACAGTATTCTGGTACGTTTTGTTCACATGCAGAAATGAGCATGACTTGCAGCTGAACAACCACTTATAGGCCGTACCCACATAAAACTCAGCACCCAGCTCATTAAGATTTAGAGGCAATTGCCCAGGTGCGCTAGCACCATCAACCAAGACGGGAATGTTACGCGCATGAAAGATCGGAATAAGTTTTTCCAGAGGCAACACAAATCCTGTGGTGCTGGCAATGTGATCCAGCACAGCTAATCGTGTATTTGATGTAATTGCATCCACTACTTGCTGAACCAACGCATCATAACTCTCGATAGGTAGCACGACATCTACTACCTTCAGCTCAACGAATTCTTGCGTACAGTAGCACAGATGACGCAACGTGTTAAGCACTGCTGAGTCTGTAGAAACAATACCACACAAAATTGGGTTAAAGCCTGTTATTGCAATGATCACTACATGTTGCAATCAGAATGTACATGTGAGATTAAGGCACAGCACTTCGTCATCATTTTGTAGGTCTAGCGATTGCAACACGGCGTTCATTCCTGTTGTGGCATTAGTCACAAATACGAGATCTTCTGTATCTGCATTTATAAAACGTGCAAGGTGTGACGCTGCCTGACGCAGCATCACAGGCACGTCACGGCGCATGAAGCGGTCAGGATTCATCTCCATCTTATTGACAAAGTGGGCTTGAGCCTGCATGACGGGCTTTGGGGCCACGCCATATGCATTCTGATTAAGGAAGACAGTATTGGGCTCAAGATTAAATATGCTGCGACACTCGCGGCCGAATGCCAGATTTCGCAGGTAGCATCGGCTGTCAGGCCAAAGCGTTGTCATAGCTTCAGAATTATTTTCTTCAGCGTTAAGTGACGTATTTCGTTGTTCTTGCTGATGCATGTCTTGCTGCATGGCTGCTGCAGTTACCTCATACATAGAGCCGAATCTAGTTGTGTTTACGAGAATTGATGCCGCTCGAACGGCGGGATGATGTGGGTCCTGAGGGGATTATAGAGAGCTTAAATATAGTTGCTGTATGGAGATGCAATTTATTGTCAAAACCGGTAGAAATTCGATATTAGCGTTAGGTCCGTAATTTAGCCAGACAGCAATTGAGCGACACATGTACGTCGACAAGCGTCAATTCATAAATTAATAGCAAAATGTAGGTGTCAGAATAAGCATAAGGGAACAGAAGATCGTTTATAAAGAGAGAAATTACGCTGCCGCATGTAGACGTCGTCCGAGCTCTGAGCTTCGCTTTATACTATTCTCCATTATTCGATTCTTACAGTGTTATGCAACCAGGATGCTAATATCTCGCAACAAACTGGATGCTGTCCGAAAAGAAGCGAGTTGCAGCTTCGGACCGCTTGAACTTTCACACCCATACCTGCTGTACCAATCACCCAAGAAGATCCAGCGATGTGACAGAGGAGTGTAGTGCTATAAGAATGGAGAGGTTATGATCTTGAATTTTACGTAGTAGAATGGTCAACTTTATCGACTCGCAAGTTTGTTTGCATGTTGAGATTATCTCGTGGGATTATAATGTTCAATGTATGTCGTTCTTAGACAAATAGCCCAAGATTATTACCAAAGTACGGGTTTCATGGGAACTCTATAAAATCGAATGCGACGATTATAAACAATTCGGTGTAGGAGTCTGGTAGGTGTAGGTTTGAAAAATATAAAAAATATACATTGCAAGAAAGAGGTATTGGCTTGTCAATGGTGATTCGCGAATCAGGTACGTCGTACGCACGCAAGGAGATTTGCAACAAGGTACCAACAAAGAGCAGTACTAGATTGAAAGAAAATTCGAGAGCTGCTAGAGCATACCAACACATAGAGCAATATCGAAAGAAAGTTCATCAAATTCTGGCTCACTGTCATCTAAATCTTGGCTCGATAACAGCTGTTAAGAAATTCCGAATCTAGGTGTGAAGGGTTATCATAGTATCGTATTTCTCGATTTGCTTGGTACATTCCAGACCCATCATGCATCTCCGTTTCATGCTCACGATTTATCTTGGTGCCATAGTTGCGATTGCAAGCAAAAACAAGGCTGCGTTACGCAATGACTTCGCAGACTTACGAAGGATGAACATCCCGTCTTATATACCTCCCGCACAAGGTACAAATGACAAAAAGACGACCTGGGTGCAAACAAGGACATACAAAGACGACAAATATAATGGCGAGGAAAGAGGGTCGATGTCGGAGATATTTAGCAGGTTCAGAACGCAGCTCCAAAGGATCTATACCAAGGTGCTTGAATGGTTGAAGTGGTTAAAGGCAAAGTTGTTCAGGCAGTCGACCGAGCTGACAGAGACAAAAATGCCCAAAATACCTCCAACAATTACATTGTCGCAAGAAGTGAAATCAACTGATCCAGATCCTGTAAAGTTAGTGCCTCTTGTGGTCGGTAAAGACAAGAAATTGATCATGGAAAAGCTACCGGATTATCTCGCGTATTGTGCCACTTCTGCTTCGAACAGAAAAGGTTGGGACATGTATGGAGTAGAGGAACTGCTGCGGCAAAAAGCGATCACAGAGGAAAAGCTTGTCGAATATTTACTTTCTAAAACCGGCAGCAAAAACCCTGTCGATGCTTTCGTCGTCGAATATCTTCAGGCGGGACTTTATGCGATGTATCGGCGTGATGGTAAGAAATACGATGTGATCTTGCGTTCGTCTCAAGCGGTCCGTAATTGGATCAATGCTGCTCCAAACAAGCAGCGGAGGAAAATTTTCACGCCGATTCCTGATACGAAAACGAGCGGCCGACCTTTGAAGGCTTTTCAAAATTCCATGGTGACGAAGGATAACAAATTTGATTGGGAGTTGCTGCCATCCTATGTCATATCCAATGAAAAGTCGCGTATGCTCAGTTTACATGACAGATGGGGCGTAATGAAGCTCTTTGAGCTCAACGCAAAAGGTTTCAGTGAAGTCAAACTAATCGAATATTTTCTTAAGGACCTCAAGAGCGACGACTTGTTCAGGCGGTCCATCGCCGAACGACTTGAGGATGGATTGTTGGAGATATATGAGCGTTATGGTAAGAACGAGAAGGCAATTAAAAACGCAACTAAGGCGGTAAAGCGGTGGTGGTATAACGCACCTCCTCTTCCAAAGTAGCTATATGTGTTGTTGCGGGTAAAGTCGCCAATTAATGAGAATACACTTTCTTAAGCACTCTGTACTTTGAAATTGTACATTTTATTTATTGACATTGACCTTCTAGGACAGCATTACGGATAAGTTTTAGTGCGCAAGCAATATTCCGACATTGTGGTGATGAAGCTCAAAATACTTTTAAATATTCTTTGCAAAAGCCAATTATGAGAGTCCTTTCAGCTGCGTGTGATTGAGTACAAAAAATTGAGTTCACTCCAATTCTGACATTGGACGTATGAGCAATAAACATTCACAATCACAGAAAAATCACAGAAAAATGTAGTGTTGATTTCGTAAATTACAATTGGACCAAAAATGTGTTAAGGGCTCCGTACACAAGATTACAGTGTCCGACTATGATGTGAACCACACTGGGTTTACACTTATTTTGTCATTCAAAGAAAATTCGAGAAAGTGATAGCCCCACGAGAACTCATTTCTCCATTATTCTTGTAGGAGCCCCTTCCATACCCCAGTACTGGCTTAACGAGCTTTGCGGAACTCGCAAGTGACACACTGAAAACAATTCTCGATAGGGATGCCGAGGTGCTATCCGTTCAGAACGGTTGTAGTGACTCTTCGAGCCTTGATCATACACCTTCACCCTCACCGGCAACACATGGCTAGCCCGTTCCTAAAAGAAAAGGTGCTCAATCAGCTTGTCTTTCCACGGCATGAGTTTCTTACTACTGTTCTCAGAGGAAAGTATTGCAACAAACTGCCGTGATATTCACAACGATGTCCTGCAGCGAGGCTGCAGTAGCTTTTTCGGTTAGAGGAAGCTCTGGGTATAGGTCGGTGACCTTCATTCTATACTTAGATCCAGTACGAGTGTAGTGGATCGCAATCCGCTTACAAAAAGAGTAATCACAACCTTAACCAAGACTAATTAACTCTTCTGTCTAAAACGAAAATTGTATTTCTCAGTTTTATTTGCAGCAAAACCGCCTATATCTAAATCTATATTTTTCCAATCTATATAGTACAAATGATTGAATGTATAACTACTTGCTATATCAGCCACATACTGACTTCTTGCTTAAGTTTAGCCAGGTCACACCATCTTGTGTGACCCACACCCTTCATACCACGGTACGTGAAACCCAATACACTCTCGCCCAACAAGAGTGTGTACACTTACAGTTCATATTCAACTGTCGCCTCGAGCGAGCTCGCGTGTCTAAGATATCACACTATCACCAGGATCTTTTCATGAATTCTCTGCTCAATGAGCCATTTGTCGAGGACCCAGCCCCGCTGGTCCCGAAAACGCCCGCAAACAGAACCCTTCTTCGTCCCCGGCACGCGGCGCAACTTCGGACTGCACATCCAAGGGTGCTAGGGAAGCGCAGCCCAAGCCCTCGGTAGCTGAGTACCGCGCAGCGCATTGTTAGCGGCAGGGTTGCACAACCAAGATCACAGACGCGATGTCTACTCCCGGCCGTACACCGCGCTCGCTACAGGCGATGAATTACCTCGTCAAGGATTTAGGAGAAAGTCGACTACGATTCAGATACTACTTTCCCAGGAAGAGAAGATGAAGAGGGTGATGTGCCTCAGCGACGCAACGTGAGCCCTGCTCGGACCTTGCGAACGCCGTGTCCGATTCCTGAACTCTTGACTTCCGAGGGCAGTGGTGTCATTACCAATGAACTCGACAACGAAAATAAGCAGCAGCTGGATGCTGTCTACAGGGCTATTCTCATGCTCGCGCATCCGCGGTCAGTCGTAGACCCTCGAGTGGAAGGGTCTACGACTGACCGACCACTACACAAGCTGAGCTTGACGAACAAGAAGTTTTTCGAGCTCGCTTCTTTTTCCTAAAGAAATCCCGGAAGATTCGTACCGAGCTCGGCTTCGTGCTCAAAGAGTAGGCACTCCTGTACTTGCGATGCGGACGATTTCTTTGGTGCTCGCCCCTGGCAAAGCAGCTGTAGATGACGATAAGCTCTTTGAGTGATGGGTGCAGCGGTACCAGAAACTTTCCTCGCTGTACAAATTACAGTTAAACCACAAGGAGGTAGACACGCGCGTGAAGCGCCATCTTTAGTTTGAAATTGTCAAACTCAAGGCGCGTCGCCAACTTCCTTCGGATTGTCGCCCTGCGACGAATGGGTTGATCCATCACGCTTCCAAGAGCTCTGTGGTCTCTCACACGGATGAGTCCGTGACTACAAAAGCTCAGGGTCATAGCTTGAGCTCAGCTTGTGGCCCTTCGGCTATCTCGGCTATTACCGAGAAGCGTACGACGGCGTGGTACGTCACGACCGATCTAATCTTAACCGTCCACAATGTCAAGCAGTGTTGCCGAAGTGACACCACGAGATCGCAGGGTTGGGGTAATTCCGCCGCTTCACAAGATACTGGGTTTGACCGGGCGGCGAGTCGACCCACAAGACCTTCCACGTACCACCGCTCGCGTCGAGAAGTGTTGACGGCGGACTTGGTCGATCACCTTTCGGTGACTCGCGATGCTCATCGAACACTTAAGGGTTAGGTCAGTAGCGATCGGGACTCCGCTTAGCATTATCCTGGGGAACTATATCGCTGCGCGGAAGACCCCGTGAGCTTAGAGCTTCTAGCACGTTGTGCAGCGGCTGTCTCACGTTGAGGACTATCGCGCTCTGTCATAGCGGCTCCAAGTCTTTGAGTAGACGAATGCGTCGCTTCATGCGAACGTGGAGCCCCTGGCGCTGTTGGAGATGGAGATCGTTGCACCTATTGCTCAAAATCAGTTACTGGCTCAGCTTCTGGGTGGTCAAGCGTGTGGGCGCCGCTCCGACGCCAACGCTTCCGCGCTCACTTGCGCCGGATCCCAGTATGGCTTGAGCAAGCCCACTAAAAAATAGGGTGGGTGTGCATCCGGTTCGGAAGATTTAGCGTATACGCAAGGCTCGCTTGGCCACAACCTTGAAAGGTCTGATATTTGTGGGGGAGCTTCGTCTTGTAGATATCAGAAAGTGCGTGTATAGGAATGATTAAGCATTTGATAAAACCAGGTCTCCGGCCTCATAGTCTTCAAAAGTTCTTCTGCTTCTTCCGTTTGCATATTCCTTCTGCATGTCTTTTCAGCCATCGCATCTCAATCGTGTCGTAAGACACTTAGTCTGGTAGACAGGATGTCATCGACTTCCTTACGAACAGTAAGAGGGCTGGCAACAGCTAGCCGCTTGGCTATTCCTCCCACATCAAGTCCTGAACCAAGGATTAGCGGTGTCAGCGGTACGCGAGGATGAACGAGCCCATTCACGTAGAACGGCGTGTAGCTAGTAGACGCACGCAATGCATTGTTCAGAGCGAACTCTACGAGTGGCAGCATGACGCTTCAGCGCCTCGGAGACTCAGGGTAGACGTCGTGAAAAAGTCCTCAACGACGCAATTCAGGCGCTCAGTTTGACCATCGGTCTGCGGATGGTCCGCTGCTGACATATTTAGTTTGGTCCCCAGCACCTTGGACATTGTCGACCAAAACTTCACTGTGAAGCGTGGGTTTCTGTCAGAGAGAATTGACTCCGGGAGTCCATGTTGTCGAAAGACACGACCCACAAACAGCGGCGCTGTACTAAAACCGTCGATGGTGTCCGGAATAGCCACAAGATGAGCCATCTTACTTAAACGGTCGACGAAGACCGCGGCACCCGGATACCTGAGTCCTTCAGCAGGCCAAACACAAAGTCCAAACTCATGGACTGCCAACACCCGAAGGGAACCGGCACACTGCTCAATGGCGCCGCCGCATTTGGAGAGGGTTTCACCTTCTGACACGGCACATACGTACCCGCAGAGGTGCTCGTCCATTTGAACAGCTCAGGCCACCAGTAGTGGCAACTCACAAATCTATAGGTCTTTTCACGACCAAGATAACCACTGAGTGGGGGTGTCGTGGGCCTCAAAGAGAATACAATTTTTAATATCCACATCGTGAGGAGTTACATTCGTGGCGTATCCGTCGAATCGATGCTACAATACAGCATCTCATTATTCAATAAATATCGGGGCCAACCGTGCACGTAGTCGTGACGACAACTTCATGTCCAAATTATAAATTTTTTGCTCTCTAGAGCTTATAGCAGTGGCACGCACACATCATCACCCGCGTACGCGGAGTGGATCGAATCCGTCACGGACGACGTCACCGTCGTGACATGAGCAAGCTTATAATCCGGTCTGCGTAACAATGCATCAGCCAAAGCATTCTGCATTCCTGGCTTTTACCTCACCTCGAAGTTATATTTTGCGAAGAAAGAGAGCCACCTGGCCATCCTCTGCGAGAGGTGAGGTGACTGGGTCGCAGTGCGTAGTGACGCATGATCTGTATAGATCACAAACGGCTTGGAGC
>NW_020188505.1:490516-498195 GCF_900000015.1 Plasmopara halstedii
ACACATTCACAGACATTTGGTAGGTGGCGTAACACCTAACATTGTAATGTAATAAAGCATATGTCTTGGGGGTTTGTAACCAATCATCGGATCCGCGACAGCAAAATTTAAGATTTATGACAAAACTACTGATTTTTAAAGAAGAAATAAAGCGTTTGTTGAATTTTTGAAAGGAATGAATGATGAGTCTTTGCATAACATCACATTTGAGTTATGAAAGTAATCACTTAATATAGTGACTTTATTATCATGATTATGGGTTTAAGAACAAAACTTGATAGACTATTGGAGTCCCAGTCAGCACCATCTTTTCGTCTTTTTTATGGATTTCAGACCAGATCGTGAATCATTACAGCAGAGTTATTTGGCATAGACTGGGCAACGTTAGAACGAAGAGATAGAAAAATTAATAAACTTTCTCACTTCGGGTTTTACCAACAAGTCAACACATTTATAGCCACAATCAAGCCTTAATTCACTACAGCGTTCGATGGACAAGCTCACCGAAGCTCTATTTGGGGGAGTTGTGTTACTAATAGAGAGTTCAATGTGATGATGATTTCAATAAAGGGGGAGGGTCTTCTGGGGCAGGGTCATGACCATCAAGGAAAACAATATCACAGAGACGTGGATTATAAATGACACCAAGTCATTGGATTTTATTGCGCATGACGTTGAGATCCAACATCGGGCTAAGATATACTCGGCCACGGGGGTCATTAACGTATGTGGAGCGCTGGGTAATTCTTACAACCATCCAACAATGCACAATCATGTGGCAATGAGGCGTCGATCTCAGAACTTCGAGTAAAAAGGTGTCATAGGTATGGTGGAACAGCTGGGCCCTTTTGACAAGTTAATTATGGGTGCCAGACGGTATATAAGAGGGCGCTGTTTACAATAGTCCCTCAATACAATACACGCGCTTATACGATGAGGTAACGCCCCCCGATGTGGAGAGAAGGACAGCTCCAACCTGAAATGATAAAACGACTTGAGGCCTTGAAGAATAAATTGAAACGGATTCAAAATGAGTCAGCGGTTCTAGAGCTACATGCAAAACACCTTCAGGGCTCCTTACGGATTTACCGATAAAAGCTTGGGTCCCTATGAAATTGATTCATACAATCAAGGGTTTGCTGAGATTGAATCTCAGCTTGAACTTAGGCAAGACGTTGAGTGTATGGATAATGAACTTCGAAAAGCTTGTGAATTACTTTTGTGACAACTATCCAGTAGAAGTGACTGACTTACACCACTCACTCCAAAAGATAGAGACATGTCGATCACGTCACCATTACAGATATTCATGTAAGAATCAACGTATTCTATCAGCCGGTAACTTCATATACGATTCCCTATATACATGTGGCAATACAAAAAGCGATTCTCGCAGCTGCGCGGGCCACGTCAGAACGTCGAACTCTGACGATGTTCTCACGTGTCCGAGTCCGAGGGATAGCCGCGTCACTGAACTCCGTAGAAACGTTGTTGGTTCACGATGATGAGTCAATCAATCTTCGCGATCGCCAATAGTCATAGCTACCCAACAACGCTCTTCACGAGAGTCTATTTGCAGAGGCGAGATTGAACATGAAAACGATTGAGTGACTCTGGACGCTCATCGTGGGCAGATCGAGGCATTGCAGCACCTCGAAGTTTGCTGCAAAAGCCTTTCAAACCTTGTTGAAGAGCAGGACTCGAAATTCATTTCTCCGACTCATGGTTCTGCTTAATGCTCAACTTTGTTTACTAAATGAGCAATCCTTCGGATTCCTTTAACGCTTGTACGCTGAGAAGATTCTACAGGGTGATGAGACTGTTGCTCTTTGCGGTTAAGTAGAGAAATATCATGATCAGCTGATCATCTACCAAAGTTTAGTTTGATCGGCAGATCTACTCGGAAGATACAGCTTAAGACTACTCACACAAAATGTAGGATGAAGGAATGGCTTCGGTATAAGCAGCAATCTTGCAATTTAACACCTTAACCGGTTCAATGAAAACTTGTTGCTTTTCAAGCTGAACACGGCATGTTCAGGCAAGTTTGATATGCTAAGTAGTACAAAATCGTTTACCTTATATACTTATCATACTTTTTTCCTCTCTTATCTGCGTGTTCTTTTGTAGAATATGAACCTTCGCAAATGCGTCCCGAGAAAACGGCACAACGGCTTGTCACTTCACAATGTAGCCATCGACGTGCTGTTCCTCACGACTTTTCTTGTCGTCTAGAAGTCTCATTGAATCAAGTTCTGCTTTTGACTCCGTGACAGCATTCAAGTGTGAGTGGGGCTTCGTAGCCATAGTCCCTTCCCCGCTTCAGCTAGAGACCCCATTATGATGGCAGGTCCACCACAATAAGTACCATAGCTCTCATTCACTAGCGAGTGAGCTGTTGAGACATGCGTAGGGTCGTTCAACGCTAATCTACAAAAGAAAGAAAGTCATTCCATTTGTGGAGTGATATAGCGTAACTTTGTAGTACGTTATCCAGATTTTTGATTCACACGATCAATTTGACCGCTCTTTTCAGGGTACGCCGCTGCTGACATGAATTGATTCCCATCTGTCCAAAACATGAATTTCGACGTGAAACGGGTGTTGAGCTTAGACGCGATCTTAACAGGTAGGTCATACAGACAGAGAGCAACGTATACAATGACCTTGGTTGTTTTCTCATCCGACATCTTATCCAAAACAGACGCAAGATGAAAGATCTTGCTTGATCGATCCACAAACACAATAATACCTTTGTGTTTTTGTGTGTCGCGCTGAAGTCTCTTAGGATCTACACGAACGCCATTCCTGTCCACACAGCAACCGAGAACGGTGATCTCAGGTGCAAAAAGTATACACTCCTTCACTTTTTTGGCACCTGACTGCTCCGCAATCGGCTACTTCAATCTTCTTGGACCCGTCCTGTGAACATGGGGGGTGCATTGCATACCACAATATCACCTTGGCCATTTGCGGCTTTTTCAAGAGATGCATACTTCGTTCGTCGTCATGCAGCTCGAATCAGTGGTACACGATTTTTAACGACGATCTTTACATTTGTCCAGTCAACGCTAGGCCAAAAACGCTCATTTATGGCATACAAAAGATGAGATCAAACTTATCACCGAGACCGAAAAGGATTAACCCATCTTTCTCCCGGGATCATTAAATTCCATTGATAAGCCAATGACTTGATTTAACATCTCATTGTAGATATATTTGCTAAACGAATGGTCATTTATCATTCCCCATTGGACAGGCTAACAACAGACCAAAGTTTAAAAGGCACTAGAACACAGTTGTTCGACGCACCAATGTCAATCAAAGCTCGTTGTGTCTCCTCAAAACCATCTACAAGTCGCACTTCGCCTGACACTACTGTACTTTATAGTTGAAACTTCATAAGCATCATGCAAGCAAAGGCCAGAGTTATGTTTTTCACAGCGTCCAAAGTACTCTTTCTGGGCCCAGTAGCGAGTCTCGCCTCTAATGATCATTTTCCCTTGAAAGCGGTCGAGCCGACGACTTTTAAACAGACCGCGGTTATCTATGAAGCGCCCTGTAAAATGTTCCCGACTCGGCAAAGCCACTCAGCAGTCACGAACAACACGACCCGGTAATTCAAAACTGAAACACTTATCACCGTTGTGAGAACACTCATTTCCAGCCGTAGAAATGTACGAGATCTCATTGCTTCAGGGCCATCACTTGCAGCGGTCGACTGACGTGATTCACTTGGTATAAAGCCATTCTAGTTTGCCTGCTTGATGCTGAACTTTTTAAACATTGCGCGGTTGATGGAATCGTCCAGCGTCTTGGTGATCCATCATTTAAACCCACCATGAACGTTACAACTTGCGGCGGAAGGTCAATTGCCTCGTCAACAATGCTCGATACCAAGTAGCGAGTGCGCTGTGCATACGGGTGTAGGTCGTAACGAACTTGACGAGGCTCCAAAAGCTCAGTACAGGCGCGAAACTTACTCTGTGGTGGTTTGGACGTTTTTTTAGCTCAATCATGAAGCTTTCGCAGCTGGGAAGCAGTCTAGATCGGATACACGCATACAAAACGCCGAAAGCTTTGCATAAATCGAAACGGGAACGAGACTTGCGGCAAAGAGTCTTGCCGTTGTCTTTGCAGCACTCTCCACGACAAAACGTTGTGAGAGAGGCTTGCTCTCACCGATACGGTACAAAACTAAACTTGGCGTTGGAGACATCGTTCTGAAAGAGGAAATAGGGGTAGCGTTCTGCTTCCGAGAACCGATAGTTTCATGATACAAGGACCGACGGCTACGTTTTTCTGATCATTCGAAGAAGACGACTGCACAAAGCTGAATACAGCATTTTTTCTAAACCTGCAAGGATCAATTACACAAAATTATGGTGCTTGCCCCGTTACAACTCCCCCACAAGGATGTGACACGTTGGGTCACAATTATTCTGACGTTTCAAGCCACTGCGCAAAAAGGACCGCCCCGCATGCAACTAATGCGCCCGGATTTCCACTCTCTTTCTGCATCTAACCATGCCAGCCCGTCTTAGCTTACTTTCACCGGGAATTTACTTCCGAGCACTTAATTGGATGGCTTGATGAACCATCGACAAAAGCTCCATCTTTGCAACCGATGCGCTTAAAAACTACCGTCAAGGACGTAGAGGTGTTCATCGGTGAAAACAGCCCCAGTACTATAAGAGGCCTGACTAAACACCTCCAATCTCACTCGGCCATACGTAGCCTAGCCGATCCCCAAACAAAATGCGCTACACTGCGCCAAGCTAGGTCACCACACGAATCTCAAACTTCAGAAGCAAGATTTTTGTCGCATCCTGTCATGAAAAGCACGACTAAGTCCAGTTCGTCAGTATATCGAGATAAGCTTAATTCAAAGGGCAAGCCTATTTTATCGCAAGCTTTGAAGCCACGCCGACTCTTACCCAAATAACGTCGCGATTTCAGTCTTAACTGTCTGAGGTCGTTCGCCGCGCTGGTACAGAGCTCTTACACGCCTATGGCTGTGAGTCTCCCGGTTTCACTAAAAGCAAAACGAATACACTACACTTGCGCTGCAAATATTTCATCAAAGAACAAGTCGACGCTCACAGGGTACCGGCGCGCTTCAACCAGCTGCGGACAAAGTACTTGTACCCTCTCTGAGGAATTCCCCCCGGTCCAAGATGCTGGCGAAAGTATCACAAAGTGTTAGACTTAGGCCAGACACCGGGCGAGAAAACCATGCTGTCTCATCCGTTTTAATACTTTACAAGCCATAAAACAACAAAGCAGGCGTCTTCAATGAGCGTCGTGTGGTGCTTGACCTAGCAACGCTCACAGCACGACGCGGTCGTCGAGATTATTAGAATGAAGTAGGGGGGATAACGTAACCATTCATCATCTCAAATTTCTGCCAATTGCAGCTCCGATGGTCTTCATTGGTGACGATGTAAGCTCGCGATCACGGACTTCTCATCGCAAGGTCGGTCGCCTCCCGTTTATTGGGATAAACTATACCAGTGTCCCATCGCGAAAAAACACGAAAATCATATCCATATCTACAATCTTCATATTGTCAATTTTTCTGACGGTCGCACGTCGTATATAACTGCTTGACGCTTCTGTGAGACCTTTTACGACTTCACATAAAGTAGTATTCTGATAAAAGAATCAGCAAGACTGGACTATATACCCGCACTACTCTTAGAGGGAGTCGCACCTTTAAGGGTTTAATCTTATTAAACACGATCTCCATGACGTACAAAGAACATTTTTTAAAGTAAGCCGCCTTGCGCCTTACTGGCACTTGACGTATCCCCTTGAAAGAATGTATTGTTTGCACTTGCGAAGCAGTCCCGCTGCAGCGGGGGCTGCCGTAGCTCTTTGCTTAGAGGAAGCTAAGCTAAGGTCACCGACCTTACGTTTTTTTCAAGAACCAGTACGAGTGTAGCGGATCACAATCCGCTACTTCCAAGTTCTAAAAACCTTAATTAACGCAATCAACACTTCTGATTAAAATCAAAACTGTATTTAATTGTTCAGTTGCGGCAGAGCCGCCAATATCTAAAACCTCAATTAACATGTATTACCTAATTAGTTTTGTAATACCTATATAATATAGTAATATGCATCACTACTGACAATCCTGTCACGTGGTGGCTTCTTGTTACGGTGTAGCCACACCACTGTGAGATTACACCAACTTGTGTTATCCACACCTTTGTACGGTCGCACCATCTTTTACCATCTTGTGCAACCCGCCCTTTTTTACAAGGGTACGTATGACCCCGTTGCACACATCCCCATCGAAATTGTGAATATTCTCAATTCACATTAAACGGTTGCCTCATACGAGGCTCGCGTGTCTGAGACACCTTCACGTTCTTGAGAACAACTTTAATCCTTCACCGCCCAATGAGCCCTGTGTCTACGGCACGCAAAACACATAGCTAGGTTTCGAGGGCGCCCGCGGGCAAAGCCCTTCTTCGTCAGCACAGGTGCATCCCCGAACAGTACGTCCGCGGCTAAACGAGAAGTAGATCTTAAGCCCTCGGCAACTGAGCGTAACACAACGCACCCGCCCCGGGCGACGAATTTTCTCGTCGAGAAGTTGGAGGAGGCTACAAGTCGGATACGCCTTTCCCAGTATGGGAAGACGAGGAGAATGAAGTGCGCAACGGCGCGACGTGAGCCCAACTCAAACCTTGTGACATTATGTCCGTTCCCCGACCTCCCGGCTCCCGGGAGAAGTGGTATTATAACCAATCGCCTCGACGAGGTACAGGAGCAGCAAATGGAGGCTGCTCACTGGACGGCTCTTCTGCGCTCATATCCACGTTCGGTCTTAGGCCCTCGTGTGAAATACGGCTTCAGCTCAGCGGATTCCGCTACTGAAGCGAAAGACGCAAAACTCGATCGTTAGGCGTCTACGTTGTCGGACACCGACCACAACACAAGCTGAGCTTGATCAGCGGAAAGCTCTGCGAGCTCGCTTTCTGGTACCACAAGAGATTCCAATGGATCGGTACCGCGTCGACTTCAAGCTCAAATTGGAGGCGCTTCTGTACCCGCAATGCGGGCTATACCTGTGGTGCTCGCCTCTGGTTAAACCGCTGCAGATGATGATGAGCTATTTCAGCAAAAAGTGCAGCGGCACCAGAAATTTGCTTCGCTGTCTCCCTTACAGCGAAAGAACACGGAAGTAGACGTGCGCTTTGAGCGCCATCTTAAATTTGAGTTTGCCACACCCAAGGCGCAACGCCGACTTCCTGCGTACTGTCGCCCTGCGACATATGAAACATTCCATAATGCCTCCGCGAGCTCTGTAAATTCTCACACGGTGAGTCTACGGCCACAGCAGCTCAGCGCCGTAGCTAGAGCTCAGCATTGACCTTACAGCTTCCCGGGCCACTTCCGAGAAGCGCATCGCGCACGACGACGCGAAGCGTCATGATTCTTCTGATCATAAGCGTCTACGACGTCTGGGCAGTCTTGTCGAAGTGACACCTCAAACTCCCACGAGTTTTCGGAGTTTGGGTATCCCCGCCACTTCACAACATAGTGGGTTACACCCCGTCGACAACGTCGACCCACAAGGCGTTCCACGTGAAAGTTGATGCCACCATTATCATCGAGAAGAGTCGGCGGCGGACGATGACGACTTGGTCGATCGCCGTCCGGTGACT
>NW_020188505.1:498205-498403 GCF_900000015.1 Plasmopara halstedii
TTTCAAAGAATATCAGTGCAATCGTGCACGCAATCTTGATGACAATTTCTTGTCGAGTGTCCAAACTCCTTGCTCCCTAGAGCCCGAAGCAACGCTACACACATCTCATCACCCGCGTACGCGGTGCGGATCAAATCCACCACAGACGACGTTACAGTTGTAACATGAGCAAGCTCATATTCTGGTCTGCGTGACAAC
>NW_020188505.1:498475-498568 GCF_900000015.1 Plasmopara halstedii
ATATGCCTACCTTCGCCTTAGCGGCGAAGAAGGCTTCAATGACCTCGCACTGCTCGCGAGGCAGAGGCCATTGTCTCGTGACACAATACTTTG
>NW_020188505.1:500907-502066 GCF_900000015.1 Plasmopara halstedii
GTTTGAACACAAACATGAGCTTCACCGGCCGGCTTTGGTTGACGGCCAGACACTGGATGACAAGTTTGCTCAAGTAGTCGCGAATATCGATGTCTTCATAACAAACAGGGATATGTTGGTTGATAAGAAGAAAACGATTGATTTTCTAGCCGACGCGATAAGAATTGTCATGGATCGAAACGCCTCGGAAAATAAGATTAAGGAATTAGGTAAGGCTATGAAGTCAAGATTGGCTGACAAGATGCTGCTAGAAATCGACCCCGATTTGATTGGCAAGATAATTTCGGGCTTTGAAAAAACATTAGATGAGTCCTCTACGGACCAGGAATTGCTGGTTGAGTGGCTGGTTACGGCAATGGAGGATATCGTGGATCACACGCAAGTCTTGGGCAAGAAGCCAAGCACAATGGAGAACATTGTCATGACTTTCAAACCGTTGCTTGTTAAAATCCAGAAGTTGAAGCCATTGGTTGATGTTCCTGTTCTGAATGACAAACAAATCGTGGCTATAAACAAGAACTCGATTAAAGAGCTTGTCTCAGCCGTCAAGCAGAGTATGACTGACAAGAAAGTCTTAGATGACAATCAAGTCAAGACTGACAAACTGGTCTTCGCATCTATGGGAACTCTTCTTCCATTATTAGATGGAAGAAGCACGATGCCTGACATCATAGCGTCTGCTGTTAAATCCGAATCCAAAGAATTACAAGCTCTAGGCTCCACGTACGAAGACATTTACCTTGATCAATTGATTGAAGTCAGTGAGGCCCAAAAAATCTGGCACGACATGGGATTGGTATATTATATCAACACTCTCGGTACGGATAACGAGGCAAAACTCGCCATCACAAAACTGTTGATCAAGCTTAACGATAAAGGAGGCGCTTCTCTTGTGGACGATGTCGTGAAGACGATGAATGATCTGAATAGTAGCTATTTATATAAGTATCTACATCGGGCCGCTCTTTTCATCACGAAAAGGAAAGCAATCGATGTGCTTAAGAAACTGGTGTCTGAAAAGAATGGCAATGTGATGGATCTCATTGCCGATAATGACCGCTTTAAACTGTTCGTAGGTTATGCGACTTTTGACGAATATCCAGCGATTACAGTCCAGTACTTGCGGACAGTGACGACCAAAGAGGCAGTTCTCGCTTAT
>NW_020188505.1:508733-508914 GCF_900000015.1 Plasmopara halstedii
GCCATGTTGCCAATTGTAGAGTTTGCACTGAACAATGCAGTGTATTCGCCTACCGGCTACACGCCGTTCTACATTAACGGGCTGGTTCACCCTCGCGTCCCACTGACGCCACCATCCCATGGCTCAAGGCTTGGTGGGGGAGGAATAGCCGAACGGCTAGCTGATGTCAGCCCCCTCACCA
>NW_020188506.1:0-368 GCF_900000015.1 Plasmopara halstedii
GACACGATGGGTGCGGCCCTGTACTTCAATGTACCATTGTAATCGGTAACATCGAACACAACATGTTGCGTACATTACATAGAATATAACATAGTGCATATGTTACATTCCCCCAGACTTTATCTTTCCTTGTTCTTGAGCTAGAGTTTCCTTGACGCGTTGTCTTTGACTGGTTCTTCTTTTTCATTTTTGTTTTTTGATCCTGCATGTATAAATTTTCTGAATCTTGATTGCCTTTGAAGTCACACTTATGACTGTCTTTTCGCGTTGAAGTCTTCCACCAGTTGTTTCCAATGCGCGACGTTCTTGTTATTGCGTTCTGGCTCCCATGTGCTCTCTTCATCAGGATAACCATGCCACTTGACGAG
>NW_020188507.1:0-1010 GCF_900000015.1 Plasmopara halstedii
GCGTCATGAGATCGACCTGGTTCCGGGAACCAAATACTGCGTAACACGCCAATGACCCTGCACAAGGAGCAGTGTGACGTCATTGACGCCTACTTCCGTGCGAAGCACGGTGCAGGAATTATGCATGAGAACAAGTCTCCCCGTCCGACACCCACGTTTTGTGTTTGGAAGTCGAAAGGCAAGTGGCGTATCGTTCACGCTTATATTAAGCTAAACAATGCCACCATTCCGACACAAACGCCGATTCCTAGAAAGGATATTCGTCAGAACAACCTAGCTGGCTGTACAAAGTACAGCGCACTCGACTTGGTCGATGGGTATCACCAATTGCTCATGAGAGCGAGTGATATTCCGCTGACAGCGGTGAGTACTCCCAGCGGGATGCTCTGGGAGTGGCTGGTGATACCCCAAGGGCTGTAAAATGCACTAGCAACATAAATCGTCTTGTGTGCAGTTGTTCAGCCCCCACCGGGCGTATGCACAAACATACTTCAACGACATCGTCGTGCACAGTCGTGCGGGGCACGGTAGGACAGATGAAGAAAACCACATCGTTCAATTGAGAGCGGTGCTCGAGTGCATGCGCACGAGCAAACTGTATGCTAATATAGATAAGAGCATCTTCGGCGTGGAAGAAATCTCCTATTTATGGTGCTTCATTGGGAAGCGTGGCCTTCAAACGGATCCCGCTAATGTTAAGATCATTGTGGACTGGCCGGTTTTAAAAGTTTAAAAGGACTAGCGCAAGTGGCTTGGCCTCGCCAACTACTTGCACAAGTATAGCGAGAATTGTGCGGAAATGGCAAGGCCATCGTCAAATCTCCTTAAGAAGGATACGGAATGATGTTGGGACACCGAGCATCGGGAGGCTTTTGACAGCACCAATACTGGTGTCGCCAGACCCCGATCGCCCTTTAGCGTCGTCTGTGACGCTTTGGACTTTGCCATCGGCTGTACACTGCTGCAAGCGGAAGCCGAGGGGCAAGATCGGGTGATCTCGTTCGAATCTC
>NW_020188508.1:0-2586 GCF_900000015.1 Plasmopara halstedii
TTATTTAGACCATTCGCGTTGAGAGAGTAGCCCCGTAAGGCCCACTGCACCTCAGAGATGAGTGGGAACTGGGGTGGTCACATTAGTGGCCTGCTCTCGTAGACTGTTAAATGTCTCGCGAAGGTCAGTGGGAAGAGGCCCGGCCAAAATGCGCGCCATTAAGGGCGACGTGATGATGGCAGCCAAAGTCGAATCATCCCAGAGTAGCCACATTGGGTGTGGCAGTGCCGAGACTGCCCTCCCAAGGACGGCACTTAATTTAAGTGGGTCCAAATAAATACTAGGTGCAATAATTTGCAGAGCTAGATCAGCCTCGGCCAGTCGTAACTTAAGCCAGTATTGGGACTGTTCCGGACACAGTTGCCCTAATACGGTCTGAAAGTCATAGTCGGACTGGTTGGGGTATAGAGTGGAGACCCGGTCAAACATTTTACCATCGTCAGTTGACGGGTAGGTACGTGTACTCAGTTCCCGGAGTACGGCGTGCCCAAAAGCCTTGGTGCGGAGGTGGTGAAAATTTCCCTCCGTGCTTGAATCAAGCAAGACCCGGTGAAAACTGGGTTGAGCTTGAACCGTCGACAACAAAATGTCTGGATCATTGATTTGGGTAAAAGTGCCCAAAAAGTCTTCGATGACTTTGCAGAGCTCTTTAAGGGAAAGTTGCTCAACATTGCCTCGATAGACGGCCCCATTAAGAACAGCTTCACTTACTTCAGTGAGTGCCACAAATGAAGCCACAGACTGCGGCGGCTCGATTGACTTGTCCCACAGTAGGACATTTTGGTCTGGCGGAATGGGTCCGTTCAAACCTTCACTCAACCACTCATAAGAGTTGATTGAGGAAATTGGGGGATATTCCTTTTGGGAAGGAGGAAGGCGTCGCAGATCTACCGCTGGATCCGCGGTGGCACTAAACACCATTCGCTTTGCCTTGATAATCCGAGCCGGTGAAAAATCGGTGGCTTGAATGGAGCCGACCGGAAATTTGGGTACTTTCCCATGAGGCCAAACCGATTTGGGTCGGGCCACAATTGCGGCCTCAATACCGTCCATCGTGGTACGTCGATCGGTGTCCGGTTCAGAATGATCCCCACTATGTGGCTCACTTTCTGTCTCAGAGTCGTCGGCCATGGCGGAACGGTCACTGGTGTCGCTTTGGTCGTCAAAAGCAGGCGGGATACTGGCTGTATCGTCCGCGTTTAAGCTGGATCGGGCTGGCTTGGACTGTCGAGTTGGTTTAGCTTTTTCACGTAATTCCTTGATAAAGGGTGGAATGACGCTGTTAAACGCTCGGTTTCGGTGATGAACCACCGAGTAGCCTTGCCCAGTAAACCGAATCTGGCGAAGCGGAGTACGCTTATCCAGCATAACCGAAGCCGGGGGTGTTTTCTGGTTAAAGTAAACTCGACGGCTTCGGGATCGAAGCCCACCTACGACGTGAGCCGGTGTGATGTACACCGGTGGTGTGCCTTTTTGGGCAAACCAGTCGTAAATGAGTCCATCAGAAACTTCATCGGGAAGTCGTTGAAGATCCACAAAGTACCAGTGGGAGTATTTTGAGTACGTCTGGACTTTGAATTTGCGCCCACAAATGGTCACGAATTCGCCCCCCAATTTAGTACAAACCTCCCGGTCGGTACAAACAAAGCTGATACCGGCGTGGCGAATAGCCTTGAAGTCGCGCAAGTGTTCTAGACTCTTCGACCACAAAGGTGATTGGGTTGACGAGCCGAGAGAAGTCATAATTTCCGTATCGGAAAACGTGGCTGTAAGCTCACGGGCTGGGATCCACATCGGGAGACACAACTCGGGCGAAACTTGTTGTGGAACACCGGCGAGAGCGGCACACCGCTTGTCACGGGCGTCGCGGGCAGGATCAAGCAAGGCAGCCTCGGCCTTTTCGAAGACAGCGTCCGTAGGCCGAGACAGTTCGGCTCGCGGTGCCGTGTTCTGCCAGGTTTGGCGCCACTTTTTGTCTCGTTGAGGTCCAGACATGACCCTTAAAGAGACGAAAAATGGGTCGGGAAGTTAGAATTTACCCAAAAATTTAGGCTCAAAGCTTAGTCAAAACGGTGGAAAAGCGGATGCTGCGTCTCTAGTGTTTAATAACACCTAAGCAAACACCGGTCAATTGGTACCTCGATACCCGGACCAAATGTAAGTGCAGCCTACACTGTATGCTCTTTTCCACTCCACGTAGAATTGAGCTTTTCGTTGACTCACGTCAGTACGGCCTAGCGTCCTGATGAGTGAATCGCACTACAATGTAGTTGGAACAAATCCAGTCAATACCTTTCGGGAAAGACTTAGCGCACTTAGTTCTTTGTCTGTCAGCAGGGATGAGCCTACAGTAATCTGTAGACGCCTAACTGTCTGATTGACTCAAACTTCGGAAGCTAGGAGCGGGTGCTCGGCACGACCCGGGTTAACGGGGGGGGGCGGAGCGGTGGCTTTTTGTCGGCTTGAAAGTGGGAGAGCGGGCTTGGGCTCGTCTCTGTCCACTTGTGGGGTAGCTGGCAAATTGCGGAATGCTTAACTTCACAGAGCAGACGGGATATGGTGTTTTCAGCCTAAGATGGCCGTCTA
>NW_020188509.1:0-2293 GCF_900000015.1 Plasmopara halstedii
CGACCGGCTGAAGGCCAAATTCACGTACTGGTGGTGGTTCCGTCTCATGTTCGCGCTGGCATTGGTGTAAATCCTTCCAAATTGCTGAGATATAAGAGTACGTATTCTCGGCCCTTACTGTTTGAATGTTTTGTTGCTGAATATTATGTGCAGAGCAGGATGCAGACGCTGGATCGTCATTGCTCTATTCATCTCTCTTCTTATTTCGTTTATCGTTTCCGGCATTGTTGTGTCCTACGGGCAAAATCCAACCGACGAAAAAGGATGTCTAGCAGCTGATGTTCCGCGTTTCGTGTGTTACTTGGCTGGTGTTTTTATGACGTTATTAGCTTTTCAAGTACTTTTGAATCTTTGCAAAACTACGCTTGACGAATATATTGATGCAGCGAGCGATCAGACATCTTATCAAGCCATTTAAAATATTGTTTTGCTGCTGAAGCGCTGAACTTTGTTGCCATTTGTTATTGAAGCTCAGCGATAACTTTGGGCACAAAGAGAAACAGAGGAAGAGAAAGTAGGTAATTATGTAACTAGGGGGCTTTAAGTTCTCAATAACCAAGTATTTGCTGATCGATTGTGATAAATAAAAACTAATTATTTTGTATCATGGCGTATTCTCCTGTGCAATGCCAATCTAGTGCCAGCGGACAAGCGACTCCCACTTGTCGTCCACAACGACAAGAATAGAGACGTGATTGTCGAGTTTTTACAATAAGAAATATATGAGAATGATTCACAAGAGAATCAAATAATATTGGTGCTTACATAGTAAACATTGCATGATACTTCCCGGTGCAGAGCTAGAGAATAACTGCGTTAGTTTGAAATCACGGCCCATCAGAGGCATTTATCAAGATAGCTGTGACGAACGGTCAAGCTTCGCATCCAATGTGGCTTATATGACAGAATCGCCTCCACAACATTCAAGAACAAATAGATCACATACGAAACGCGGGTGGCTAGAATTCTTTTTCATTGAATGGATTCTGTCCGGAGGCCACAACAACGAATATAATAACCGCCGGTATTTGCTTAAAACAAATATTAGTTACAATATATTCAAACGGCTAGGGTCGAGAATACGTACGCTTATATCTCAGCAATCTGGAAGGAGGTACATCAATGTCAACGAGAACAGGAGACGGAACCACCACCAGTACGTAAGCTTGTCCTTCAGCCAATCAAACATTATCACCTAAATGCATGGAATTGTTAATCCAAAGTGTGGAATCCGCAGCATTGCGAGAATCTACTTTCATCAAGCGCCACAGAAACCGCGCCAGCCCGATCGAGCCACGCGCCACCCTCCATCTTAGCTATAAAGAATTCCAACTTAGCAATGTCGCACTTATGCGTGTTCTGGATTCTTCGCCATCATTGCATCCTTCCAACGACTGATCCGCATCAATGTCCACAGTAAACGCCCAAAACTGAACTTAGTAAATTTGAAAACAGACTTAATAATGAAACAGACCCTAAATAATTTTAGTTTTTAAATAAAAAGTAAATATTTGTATTTATTAATTTATGTCAAATTATTCTGAAATGACTAAAGTTATTATTTTATTATCTTGTGAATTGTAAGAACTCGACAATCACGTCTCTACTCTGGTCGTTGTGGACGACAAGTGGGAGTCGCGTGTCCGCTGGCACTAGCTTGGCATTGCACAAGAGAGTACGCCATGTTACAAAATAATTAGTTTTTATTTATCACAATCGATCAGCAAACACTTGATAATTGAGAAGTTAAACCTCCCTAGTTCCAATAAATTACCTATTTCCTCTTCCTCTATTTCTCTTTGTGCCCAAAGTTGTCCATGAGCTATGGCAACAAAGTTCAGCGCTTCAGCAGCAAAAAGTCAGGTCGGCTGTTTCTTAGATGGCTTGAGAAGATGTCTGATCGCTCGCTGCATCGATAAATTCGTCAAGCGTAGTTTTGCAAAGATGCGAAAATGCTTGAAAAGCTAGTAACGTCATAAAAACACCAGCCAAGTAACATACAAAACGCGGAACATCAGCTGCTAGACATCCTTTTTAGTCGGTTGGATTCTGCCCATAGGACACAACAATGCTGAAAACGATAAACGAAATAAGAAGAGAGATGAATAGAGCAATGACGATCCAGCGTCTGTTTTCTGCTCTGCACATAATATTCAGCAACAACACATTCAAACAGTACGGGCCTAAAACACGTACGCTTATATCTCAGCAATTTGGAAGGATTTACACCGATGTCAGCGCGAACATGAGACGGAACCACCACCAGTACGTGAATTTGGCCTTCAGCCGGTCG
>NW_020188510.1:0-547 GCF_900000015.1 Plasmopara halstedii
ACGGACTCAGCAGTCGGAGTACTCAAGGCGATCGTTGCTATGATCACGAACAAAGCGGTTCACCGACCAATCCCTCTACCCAGCGTGGACCCGGCATACCTCCTCTTCTTCGACGGAGGGTCAAGAGGCAACCCTGGTCCAGGCGTTTCAGGTTCGGTACTGGTGCGCATAACTCGCGAGGTCTCGACCCCTACGATGATCTGGTTCGCGTCTATGGCTTATGACCATCCAACTACCACGAACAACAAAGCTGAGTATGCAGGCCTGTATCATGGACTTTGCTACGCAGTGTCACTCGGATGCTTGCCACTCTACGGGATCGGAGACAGCTCAACGATCATCGGACAGATGCGAGAACATCGGCCTCCAAAAAAGCACACCCTCTGGCGTAGTTATGCTCAATGCCAGCTCGAGATTTGCAAGCTGCAGGTCGTCGGCTGGTGCCATCACCCAAGGGCATCCAACAAAATGGCGGATCGCGCAGCAAACATCGCAATGGATTCATGTCGATCCCAACAATGCGAAGCAAGCACCTCTCACCCAAACT
>NW_020188511.1:0-363 GCF_900000015.1 Plasmopara halstedii
ACGGTGTTGAATCCTAATTACATTTCCAGTTACGTCTCCATCAGTTCTACCGTGCTTTCGACAGAAATGGCTGCATTTTTGGATCAATATTTTGGGGAAATCAGTGCTATATTTGCAAACACAGCTACATCTTCACTCGTGACGTCATAGACCTTGCGATCAAATCCAGAATCAGGTCTGAAAGTGATAAATGCATGTGGGATTGGGTAATCCAGTAAGCGCCCCGCTTCGTGATCCAAACGATATAATCTGGAGTGGTGTTTTCATCCAGGCCCAAGTAAATGAGTTCATCTTTACCATAATAACCAACAATCTTGCTCTTCACGTCTTTGTCGGTGAAGGTTAGGTCCAATCAAGGATCCA
>NW_020188512.1:0-117 GCF_900000015.1 Plasmopara halstedii
GGAGACTTCCCAGTAGGATGACGAGCTGTTCGTCATACGAGATTTCTTCACCGATGGCGTGCATCGACATGCATAGCTCATCGAACTTGAGGAAATGGTCCATGACATTTCCGCCCT
>NW_020188512.1:384-475 GCF_900000015.1 Plasmopara halstedii
GGAGACTGTTGTCGTGAGTGGAAAAATGAAATATGATTGACTTGTACTTATGCTGTCTGATATGACTGGTTGCTACGTGAACTTGAGCGTA
>NW_020188513.1:0-1311 GCF_900000015.1 Plasmopara halstedii
ACGTGGAGCCGCATGGGTCCCGATGACGAGGGAAAGCACGAGGCCATGTGTTCAAGTGGCACGCCTGAAGAGTTTGAGAAGCTGTGGCATGAGACCCCTTTTGGTGTGGCGCAGAAGGAGACTATGGCTCAACAGCAACTTGAGCAAGACCCACAAAAAGTTGCTTTGAAGTCGATGGCCAAGGCAGAGGCAACGCCAATGGAAATGTAAGCGTTGATGATTATTGTGTACTAAGACGGCTCAGATTTGTATACAAAATGAATAAATCGTTCATTTCTACTTTCTGTATCGCCTTGAGTTTATCCATAAAGAAGCATTTCATACATAATTGATAATTATTGAGTTTTATATTTACGTGCATTTTGTTGCGAAGATTTATTGACTAGCCGTTTACGAACGGTCCAACAACAGCCCACTAATTCTTTATACTAGTGATTTATATTCTTTTCGTTGCGTATTTTCGATCATGTTTATGACACACTAAAAAAAAGTATAATATTTTCTCGCACAAATCGACCTAGAATCCGCAATCGTTTGATTGCCAAGCTCATGGAACACTGTCGAGTTTTACTCCATCCTGGTCTGAATCATTAGGCAGCATGATCGTCGAATTGTCAGATGGAGATGTTGTCGAATTAAACACTGAAGTTATCATTTTCACATAAGCGATGTCCTCGTAGCTACATGCCTCTGTGCTACCCTTAGCAAAGTTTTGTGTCCAATAATGTTTATACGTGCTGTCTTGGCTATAGGCGTACGCAATGCCAAACATGGTATAATCGCCAAAAATATTAGCGCGATGTCCGATAGACTGCATCCAGGAATTCATAACAGCAGCGACATTCACTTGACCCGCAGCAACATTTTCAGCCGCCCTAGTCCATCTATAGCCTGCTTCAGTGATTCGCATTGCCATTGACGATCCGTCAGATCCTAAGTGGCTGATAAAGTTCTTCGCGGCCATGTCAATCGAATGACGTCTTGACGCAGCTAATAATTTCACGTTCATACACAAAGCAGAGAGACCGCGCGAGGCGCGTTGGGAGTTGACGCTTGCCAACATAATTGCAGCATATTGACTCGTCGACGTGTAAGTAGCCGTTGAACTGTATAATTCATAGTGGGTCATGCTTGAAGCATCACCTGCAACCAACTCAATCACAAATATGACCGCGAGTAATATCTTGAAAAAGATCACCATTTTTGTGGGTTTGCTTTGCCAGAATTGATTGATAAGCCGTAAGTTAGGAAGTGTCTAAGCAGCAATTCGACCACTTGACCTGAGCAACGGCATTTGCTGCCTAGTAAGGT
>NW_020188514.1:0-400 GCF_900000015.1 Plasmopara halstedii
GCAAATGACGATGATCTCTTTGAGCGATGAGTGCACTGATACCGGAAACCTTTCTCGCCGCACTGCTTACAGTTGAGCCACAAAGAGGTGGACGCGCGTGTGGAATGCCATCTTCGGTTTAGGTTTGCCAAACCCAAGGCGCGTCGCGGACTTCCTTCGGATTGTTGCCTGTGACGTATGAGTAGATCTATCACGCTCCCGCGAGCTCTGTAGTATCTCACACGGGTGAGTCTGCGACCGCAGCAGCTTGGTGCCATAGCTTAAGCTCAGCTCATGGCCTTCGGCTTCCCTGGCTATTGCCGAGAGGCGCGGGGCTACGACGACGCAAAATTTCATAATCTTTTGATCATAAGCGTCCACGACGTCTGGGTAGTCTTGTCGAAGTGGCACCTCAAACTCC
>NW_020188515.1:0-403 GCF_900000015.1 Plasmopara halstedii
TCGGCGTCTCAGCGCAGACGCTGCGAAGAACATCTTCGATGACGCGATTCACCCTTTCAGTTTGGCCATCGGTCTGCGGATGATCCGTTGTCGACATATCCAACTTGGTGCCTAGCACCTAGAACATAATCGACCAAACCTTCCCGTGAAACGTGAGTCTCTATCAGAGACAATCAACTCTGGGAGTCCGTGCTGTCGGAAAACACGCTCCACGAACAGCGTTGCTGTATCGACCCTGTCGATGGTGTCTGACACCGCCACCAGATGAGCCATCTTGCTCAACTGGTCATGAATACCACGACACCCGTGTTGCCCGCCGGATCTTTCGGCAGGTCAAACACAAAGTCCAAACTTATGGACTGCCAGCACCCAGTGGGTACCGGTAAGCTGGCCAGCGGCGCAG
>NW_020188516.1:0-345 GCF_900000015.1 Plasmopara halstedii
ATCCCTTCTGGTCTGCGTGGATCAAGTCGGCGATAACGTGCTGCAGACGATATGTCAGTGCCTTCGACAATACCTTCACATCGAACTGCATGAGTGCGATCGGTCGGTAGTCGCCTGGTTCAGCCCTCGATCCCTTCTTGTGCAGAAGCACCACGGCCGACTTGCGCTGAGATGGAAACAGAACTCCACGGTAAAGTTGGTCGCTGAACACAATGCTCAAGCACTCGCCGAATACATCCAGAGCGACCTGGTAGAAACCAGTGGTCAGTCCGTCCATGCCAGGCGAAGATGTCGCTTTCATGTGCCGAATCGCGTTTGCCAGGTCGGCAGCTGTTATTGGTGCGT
>NW_020188517.1:0-372 GCF_900000015.1 Plasmopara halstedii
TTTTGCACCAGACCCCATACAGTACTCTTCCACGAGCTCAAGCTGAGCTTGTATACTCGCTATGAAGCCCCCTAGGAGAGTCGTATCGTCTGCGAAAAAGACACCGGTGGACGAGTGATCATCGTTGAGGCACACTCCAAACTCTTGATGGGATCGCCTTGTTTTCTCCTCTTTTCGGATACAATGCTGGCTGGATGTTTTAATTGATGACAAGGTGGGCTTGTGAATCGGTGTACAGCAATTTCACACACTGTGTAAATTCTGAACCACAACCCATTCGTTCAAGCACACGGAGCATATAGTCCCAGTTCACTCGATCGAATGCTCTTTTAAAGTCCAAAAATTAAGGCATAAACTTCTTCGTCTCGACTT
>NW_020188518.1:0-341 GCF_900000015.1 Plasmopara halstedii
GTTTGGAAACTCGGACAAGAAATTGTCATCAAGATTGCGTGCACGATTGCACCGATATCCGTTGGATAACGGTTTGCTATATTATAGATCCGATTCAACGGATATACCACGAATTGTGGTTCCTCATGATGAGGATTTGAGATACCGCATCCGCTATGAGGCTCATGACGCCACCCAGTGGTCATCTCGGTCGTGAGAAAACGTACTGCTCTGTGAGTTACCACTATTGGTGACCCAAGCTGTACAAATGAACGAGCACCTATGTGCGCATGTGTGAGACGTGTCAACGGATGAAACCCGCTCCAAATGCAGCTGCGCCGCTGGCCAGCTTACCGGTACCC
>NW_020188519.1:0-470 GCF_900000015.1 Plasmopara halstedii
TTCTTCGAGGCGATAAATTCGGAATAAATTCGCAAACCATTACCGACCAGCAGTTATATAACCGACCGAAATGCGTTCATTCTGAATCACTTGCGCGGATATCGCGGTGCTGACAAAAAATGCTCTTACGCTTTAATTTGCGTTGGATAACGCAAAACATGCTTCAAGGCTCCAGCACAGATTTTTAAATAGTCATATAAATCCCTGTACTTATTTTACACTGCCTCGAAGTGGCCCCGTTCTTGATGAGGTCGATACAAAACGACTTATATACACAGATATTATCTCAATGCGTTTATGCGCCATGTGCCGAGCGCGCGACACTTTAGCTGAGAGCTAGGATGCGCAAAAGCCCCATGTCGATGTCACCGACAGACGACACATACAGGAACATGTAGTAGAGGGAATGGTTTTATGAAACGTTGTTGAACTACCTACATACGTACGGTATCTGCAGTCTATATAACTTA
>NW_020188520.1:0-366 GCF_900000015.1 Plasmopara halstedii
AAGGATTCTTATCTACACTTCTTTGCTCAAGCGGTACCTTTCTCATGGTATGGAGATAAGCAAGGCTTACTGCTTTGTCAAGCCATCTCCCACAAAGCTCTCACCCCCTTTATGGAGGCTGGATCAAATGCTCAACAAGATGGCGATATTGATAAGTCAAAGGACTTTCCAGAGCGTATCGTTTTGTGATTAAAGATCTTATCCGCCTCAAAAATATCGCTTTGATCGATAGAAGCATCTGCAGTCTCTGTTTTAACTATTTAAGATCGCTTGGTGTCCTCGTAGAGTGTATCTCCATTTCTTAAACGAATTCGGACTCGGTAGCCATCAATATCAACGATTTTATAGACTGAGTTGCTCCATTGA
>NW_020188521.1:0-369 GCF_900000015.1 Plasmopara halstedii
TGTTGGTTGATGCGCATTAGCTTGATTTCTTGGGGTTGAACGTGAATTCGAAGCAGTTGGCACTTGTGCGGATAGCTTGGAATTCTGGTGTTGACCCTGATGATAGTCTTGTTAATGTTCAGTTGAAAAGCTTAAGTACATTGGGCGCGGAAGCCAACTTGCCACAGGAGCAGTACTTGAGCTTGATACTGAGTTGACCGATACCAATTTGCGATCGAAGCGTTGACGTCGAGTTTGTTTGTGTCGATAACGCAGAATGGTAGTGATTCGAACCTGTGCAAAGCGTGATAGTAGAAGCGTGACTCTTGGGCTATGCCTTGAATTTGCGCTATGTGTAGAAGTAGGAATGCAACCAAGAAGCGTAGTTGG
>NW_020188522.1:0-869 GCF_900000015.1 Plasmopara halstedii
ATTACGGATGCTGATTACGGACATAATGGTAGTCGTTCTTTGATCCAGATACATAAGATTACATTAAGAAGCTTCTAGAAGGGTCTAAAAATACGGGATTAGATGTAGCACAGAGTTAGAGAACTAAGGACCTAAATATAATCACTTTGGTTTTTGCCATCTTCTCTCCAGGTTAACGGCAGCAAACAAAGCTTCGCTCCATCATACCATCACCGCCATGACTACTAAACGTACCTAAGTCATCCAAGGAGATGATAACTACTACCATTGGGAATTCAACATGAGAATGCCCCTCGCAAGAAAAGCGTTTCCTGGGTTACGTTATTGGCGCGAAGGATGAGAGCAAAAAAACGGAGTCGCGACTTGTGAATGACGCCAAGGCATTGGGTAAAATTGCCCAGGGCGTCGAGATTTAACAATTCGTTCTGCTACCCGTGCCTTGGAAATATAGGGAACGCTTCGCGATTTCTACAATCACTCCACTCTGCACAATCGTGTCACGATGACATGTCGCCTTGATGAGTTCAAGATGGGGAGTGGTACTCGCATAGTGGAACATCTGGTCACGTGATCGACGAGCTGGTAGTGGGACTCCAGACGACGATAGATGCCGGCTGAAGATGAGATGATTTCTTCTATCGTGGAGAACGCCAAGGACATCACTCTGATCAAAGTTAAGGAGAAGCTGTTGAAGGTGTCAGACAGGCTAAAAAAGGAGAGAGCAAGTGAGAAAGTGTTTTGCGCCACAGGCAATGACGGACGGATAAAGGGCAGACGAGGAAGTGGTCGCAAGAATTACGCGCCACGCAAAGACGGCGGTTTTCGGGGCAAGTGATTTAATTGTGACCAGACTGGTCATATGAGATTGG
>NW_020188523.1:0-351 GCF_900000015.1 Plasmopara halstedii
GAGCTTATTGTAAGCATGAACGATACGCCACTTGCCGTTCGGCTTCCGAACACAAAACATGGGTGTCGAATGGGGCGACTTGCTCACACGTACCACCCCTGCGTCGTGCTTCGCACGGAAAAAGGCGTCAATGACGTTGCAGCTTCTTGAGCAGGGGCCATTGGCGAATTACGCAGTATTTGACCCCCGGAACCAGGTCGATCTAATGATGCACACCTCGGTCCGGAGGTAGGGCTAAAGGCCGATCTTTGGAGACGACGTCTTGAAATTTCTTTACCAAAGGAGAATACGGCTCCAAGGGATTCCGTAGGATCGACGATCCACTTCGTGCGTTCAGCACTCTCTTGGTGT
>NW_020188524.1:0-7753 GCF_900000015.1 Plasmopara halstedii
AGACCGAACGTGGATACAAGCACAGGAGAGCCGCCATGTGAGCAGCCTCGAATAGCTGCTCCTGTGCCTCGTCGAGGCGATTGGTGATACTACCACTTCCCCCGGAAGCCGAGAGGTCGGGGAACGGACATGGTGTCCGCAAGGTTCAAGCTGGGCTCACGTCGCGCCGTGGGCACGCTTCATCTTCCTTGTCATCCCATGCTGGAAAGGAGTATCCGACTCGAGGTCAACTTCCTTCAACTCTACGACAAGATAATTTGTCGCCCGGTGAGGGCGCGTTGTGTTGCGCTTATTTGATGAGGGCTTGGAAGGTGCTCTCTGTGAAGCCGCAAACGTACGGTTCGGAGATGCACCCTGTGCAGATAATGAAGAGCTTTTCCCGCGGGCGCCCTCGCCACCAGCTAGGCTGGGTCTTTTGTGTGTCGTAGACACAGTGCTCATAGATCGGAGAATGTTTAAAGTTGTTCTTGAGGAACGCTAAGGTATCTCTGACACGCGATCGTCGTATGAGGAAACCGTTAATTGTGCATTAAGGGTACTTACAATTCTAATAGGAGAGAGTGTGACATATTACACGTGCCCTTGTGAAAAAAGGTGGGTCGCACAATATTGTGCGACCGTACATAGGTATATTACGCAGTTCGCGTGATAACTCAGTGGTGTGGCTACATCCTTAAAAAGACCCACCACTTGGCAGGATTGCCAGTAGTAATGCATATAACTATATTTATTTATTCATTAGGTTTTGCTATATTAATTCGGTATTACTCTACTTATCAGTTAAAATCCAGGGTTTTAGATATTGGCGGCTCCGCCCAACAAAAACAACTAAATACAGTTTAATTTTGTACAGAAGTGTTTGTTTGCCGTAGTTTAAGATTTTTAGTACTTGGAGATAGCGGATTGCAATCTGCTACACTCGTACCGGATCGAGAACGTAAGGTCCGTGACCTTAGCTAAGCTTTCTCTCAGCAAAAATCTATGGCAGTCCCGCTGCACAATCCGCTGCCTCCAAGAGAACTGAAAACCTTAATCAAGGTAAAGTGAACTCTTCCGTTCAAAATTGGAGCTATATATACATATATATATTTGTTGCGGCAGAGCCGCATATATTAAAAACATTAGGTTTTGCTAATCAAATATAGTAAAACCTAATTAATATAGTAAAACCTATTTACCACTGGCAATCCTGCCACGTAGTGGCTCCTTGTTACGGTGTAGCTACACTACTGTGAAATTACACCAACTTGTGTAATCTGAATCGGTTTGCGGTCACACCGTCTTGTGCGACCCGCCCTTTCATACAAGGGTACTTGTAACCTCGTTACAGATTGATCACCAGAATTAGCCCGCCACATGACAGTTAGGGTTTTAACCCCCTGAATTCGCTAGCCTCCCGTCTAATCATTCAATAGAAGAAAGATTGTGAACATAAGTCACCACATGGGTGTTTCTCGACCTTGTGTGTCTCGCTCTACGCATAAGGCGCGCCACTTAGAGCTGGACCTACAGAGGCTTGTTTAGTCGGTACCCCCTGAGAGCCGAGAGCCTAAAAATAAGGCAAAACTGTCAAGGGTGTTTGACTCAATTTGGGCGAAGGTACGTCGCCTCCCCACTTTAAGGCCTTACAAGTTAGCCTTGGCGAACAAACATTTGACTCGAGCATACCTTGATGCTTGCAAGGCAAAGTGAACCCTGAGACAGACGAGTAGCTAACTTCGATTGAAATAGAAAAGATGGAAGGTGCGCCAAGCCAGAAGCGGTAACAGTTCCAGGACAATCTTGCAGATACAGGATTTAAGACTCGTGGGAGATTTTGGTGGGTAACCAAGAAAGATTTTGGTGGGTAACCAAGAAAGATGTTGGCTGGTAATAAGGAGAGCTAGCGGAGAACGATACTCTGCTGCTGGCTTTCGTGAGCTGAACCGATTGTGGCGGCACGTCAACTTTATATACAGAGTCTATGCGCGCGGCCGATACTCACGTAAGTCCTTTTTTGAATGCGCTCACAAATTTGCGCCAGCGGACTAACTGAATGAAGGTGCTTTAACATCCGAATAGCTGCTCTAGAGCAGAAAAGGGACGTGCTACACGTGATGGTTGCCATGTTTATTTGTCGTCATAGAGCGCTTTGCATTTGACAAGAATTTGAGAGTGGCGTTTTAATATTGTCCGGATGTGTTTGCGTCGTTTGTACAGCTCAAAGTATTAAACTCCTTCAATTTGGCTACGACCAGAATAGGGTAAATGTAGAGAGGACAACTTAGTCTTATGAAGCACAGACAATGTAAATGCAGATAAACGCAGCGCTTATTTTTTTACACCTTAAGCGAATTAGGTGTGTTGTCTGTGGTAATTAATTGGGAATGTTATCGCACACTCGGAATTTGTTCAAAATTTAAGCATTGATTTTGTTACAATGTGTAGCTGGGCTTACATTTACATCACACCCTCTTCCTCATTTAAGACAAGAGGAATTTTGTGGCGATGTACGCCAATCAAAAATTGATGTGAAGCCAGTACAGAAGTGTGCTATTTTTTGTACTGCTTACTCCGGTTGTGGAAGAAAATTGTGTCAGCACCACGGTATCTCGAGCAAACGCATCGAAGGATTTTCTTCTCAACAGAATAGACACGTTCGTTCAAAATTCTATCTGGAGATGACCCGCAGTAGACATAACCAATCTGATGTCAAGCACTACAAACAACAACATGGAACTATCCTTTCCAGAAATGGTATTGCTTACAGCAGCCAGATAAGCCATCTTGCTTAGATGGCCCACGAAGACAATATCGCCGGTACCACCGAAGATGTATTTTATTGGACCAATATACACTTATCTTAATGGACTATCAAGGCTCTATCAAAAACAAAGACTAGCCGAGAGTGCCGAAATTTGACGATGGAATTTCCCTTTTTCATATTTCACCTACGCACACCTAAAATCTTCCCGTTTGTACATATTGAGCTATCGGTATGTAGCGTTCACTCATTACTCAACCGAAATGACGCCCGAAAAGGGTATTGCGAGCCTCATATGGTATTCGATACCTGAGCCCTCATCATGAAGCGCCACCGGTCCAGATCGTGAATGCTTTCATACACCAAACATTGAGACAAGAAATACAGTGTAATTGCGCAACCAAATCCTTTTAATGGCATCATATGATTTTAAAGTCTTTAGGCCACCTAATAAAACCAATGGCTTGAGCCAAGAAGTTGTCTCCTGAACTAGACAAAAAATACTTAATAGCAAGTAGCTCCTTGTTATAAATTCTCTCCGTCACGGTGCAGGCAAGATTTCAAAAGCTAAGGTGTGCTCATACAAGTTCGTTTCTGCTTGAAGTTAGGCATAGCCTACGACAAAAAGCGGAATTGGGGCAAACCGCTTTGATCGTAGCCTTTTCCGCTGTACTAACGCCATTCAACATCAACCTTTTAAGAAATTGCATGAAAAGCCATGCCATGCCAGCGAAATTTGGACTATTATAGTGTATAAGACGGCACTATCTACAAGCGGTCCCTCAAACGCAACACACACGCGTGTGTGACAAGAAGCGATATCCGATGAGGAGGGAGCATGACAGCCCCAACTTGGAGGGAAAAAGACCGAAACAAGGCCTTACAGTTAAAATTGCAACTGAATGATTTCTAGCTACATGCGAAATACATCAAGAGATCCTAATGGAATTACCTATAACCTTGGGTGCCTAGTTCATAAATTGGGGGTGTACCGAGAATGAACCTCAGCTTCAACTTATACAAGATCTTGGGTGTACGAATTTCAAAAAGATTAAAAGTTCAACTTTCGTGGAAGGTATCCAGTAAGAAGGACTGGCTTACGCCACCCACTTTGAAAAAGAGAGACACGTCGGTCTCGTCACCAGTACATATCCCAGAGTAAGAGCGACTATTCTGTATCACACACAATGGTTGCGACTTTAAATTCGACATCACGTATGCATTTGGGAACACCATACTGTATTCTTCTTTAAGATATCCTTAAAAGGCATACAGAAGTACATAGTTCAACCTTCATGAAATGGCTAAGTGTAGCCCATTACATCATCCTTTGCACTAAGTCAAAAGTACTTTGGGACATTTGCAAACCTTTTGGGACGCTACGCTGATCAATCAACAATGAAGCGATCCAGCGAACAAGCCAACACGAAAGTGAGTTTTTCGCTAATCATATACAGTTCCGTGACTCTTTGATGTCGCCTCCAATCTCAACCGAAATAGAGGCAAGAGGTTTTACATGGAATGTTTTTTGCTGGCGTCGAGCCAGCACTCAAGATGATCCGAACCAGCCCATCGCAGCTAAGATTGACACCTGGCGAACATTTGTCCGCCTTGGGAACGAATAATATGAAGCATCTTTTTCGCTGAGTTGGCGCTGGCAAGAGTCATAGTCGCTACCGACCGCAACAAAGCTCTGATCGTCGTAATGTTGCCTCTGGCAACGCTTCAAGCGATTCTCGTTACAATGAATAGCCGCACTACTGAATTCTGTAGCGTGGATGGTTCAACTGCTTCATTGCATGATGACGACTAGATCGATCCTCGTGATCAACAATCATTTCAACCACCCAACAACGCTCTCCATGAGAGTCTAATAGCGGACGTGGAGCTGAACGTGAAACGAATGATCGACTTTGGAAGTGGAAGAGCACTCATCGCAAACAAATCGAGGCATTGCAGCAGCGTTGCTCGACGCTTGAAGATCGCTACGAGAGCTTTCCAAACCTTGTTGCAGAGAAGAACTCATCGCTCGACGTTCTGAATGATGGTTCCGCCCAATGCTCGGCTTTGGAGTCCCATTTTCAGCTACGGTCTCGACAGGTTAATAATGGACTTGATCGTCTCCGAAGGACGAGATATCTCGTGAGTTGGCTCACGGACACCTGTTCCGCTCTGTTAAAGAGACAGGCTTTATCCTCGAGGTACTCTGTGTGAGTACTATTCTCACCTTTAAGTATTGGAATCAGTAAAGGAGCAATCTTTTGATGTCTTTCAACGCTCGTAGGCCGAGAAAAATCTCCAGGGCGAGGAGTTGGTTGCTCTTCGTGGACAAATGGAGAAACTTCATGGTCTGTTCGATCATCTACCAACGGTATAGCTGGATAGATCCACTCGAAAGATATGACTTCAGCCTACCTACATAAAATGTATGATGTTGGTGCATGCGTGTTAAAATGGTCAATGTATACGCGTCACCAAAAACCTTGAACAATCTATTCAATCTTTGCAAAACGTTTTCTGCTTCTCAAGATGGACACTGCATGTTCAGGCAGATTTGTCGTGCTAAGCTGTACAGGGACATTGACCTTACATACCTTTTCGCTCTTCCTTTCACTCTCATCTGCTTATTCTTTGTGCAGACCCTGGGCTATCGCAATTGCGTCTCGAACAAACCGCACAACGGCTTGTCTCTTCGTAATAAAGACATCGACGTGCTGGTCCCCACGACTTGTCATGTCGTCTAGATGATTTGTTGTGTCAAATTCGCTTTTAGCTATGTGACAGTATTTAGGTCTGACTGTGGCTCTAGAGCCATAGTTTTTACTCTAACTAAGGTAGAGACTTGGCCCATTATGTTAGCAAATACTCTAGGATGAATTCCATAGCTTACACATAATGGCGAATGAACTATCGAGACATGTGTGTTCAACGCAAACTCTTCAAGAGGGAAAAATTTACTTCACTCTTTGAATGACGTCACAAAACTACGTTGTACGTTTTCCAGGACTCGATCCACACGCTCTGTTTGACCATCCGACTAAGGGTGTGCTGTTATTGACATGGATAATTCGGTGCCCAAGAGCCCAAATAGTGCACTCCAAAACTTCGAGGCAAGACGGGTATCACGGTCAGATACGATATCAACAGACAGGTCATGCAATGTCTACAAATTCCCTAGAAGTCGTATCCAAAACAGACGCAAGACAAACCATCTTGCTGAATCGGTCCAATATCACAAGGATGCCACTGCGTTCATGTGTGTCGCGCGGAAGTTCCAAAAAAAATTTGATATTCACCGACTTCCACCTGTCAGTACTGCCACTGATCGAAGTAGGGCCAGAGTGGAATTCAATGCTTCCCTCTCTAGCAAATCTCACAGGTCCTCGCATACTTGCGCCTCCACCTATTCATGTGTAGTCAATAGTAATCCCGGGAATACCGAAAAACGTTTTCACACGTCCGAGATAGCCACCCGAACGGCTGTCATGGTAGACGATGACGAGGTCTTCGTCATTTGGAGCAACAACTCTTACTGCACCCCCGTGTTTAACCGCATAGAGCAACAATCCGTCGTGTACTCCAAAAAGCGATCTTGTGCGAGACAGAAGACCTAGCAGAGCTTTGTCGGAAGTATTATTGAGATGCCTTAACAAGTCCTGATATGTCTTATCAGATTTGTACCCTTCGACAATTTCTTTGCCCACTGTAGTCTTATCTTGCTCTCTGGTCGTCTGTACATCTTTGCACTGTCGACATGAAGGTGCATGTTTTTTTCTCTTTTTCCTGGACTTTGGATCATAGCTCGGACGTATTGACAGCGCATCGGCTTAGATGTTCGTCTTGCCTGGCTTGTAGTGTACGACAAAGTTGTACACCGCAAAGCAGGAAGAACATCGAGCCATTCTTTGCGATAAATGATTAGTCTTTGCTGCCGTACGTAGTACGGCATGATCTATATAGATTGCAAAGCGCTCGTCTCCAAGTAAGTACACACGGAATTTGGTCAGAGTATAATTCATTGCTAGAAGCACAATGTCATGAACTGATTAGTTCTGTTCCACGGGACGGGCTGGTCGCGACTGAAATGAAACAACTCGCTCTCAACTTTCATCATCCAGTTGTATCAACGCACAGCCGATTGCATAATCACTTGCATCACAGGCCACGTAGAGAGCTACATCGTGGTTTGCAATCGCAAAGGTTGGAGCAGCCCTCAAGCTTTCCTTCACCTCGGCAAATGCCGCCTGATGATCGTTTGACCATTCCCCCCCCCAACGTTCTTCTTTGAAAGATACCTTAGGGGGCTGCACCATCGCTGCATAATTGTGCGTGCAATTGTGCGAATACCCAACTATTCTCTCAGCTATTTCACATTGTTTGGCACAGGCCCATAATTGATAGCTTTGACTTTCTTCAGATCTACGCGAATGCCATTGTTGCCCACAAAGCGGTCGAGAACAAGGACCTTAGAAGCAAACAAAAAGCATTTTCAGGTTAGCGAGAAGCTTACTCTCTTGCATAACTTGAAAGACTTGACGAAGATGATTAAGATGAACATCGACACAAGACTTCTCGTCTGTCTTCTTACTATGGAACGAATATATTGTCAAAGTTTATCGGTGCAAATTTTCTCAATCGACGAAAACGGTTCGTGACCATTATGTTGAATGTCGCAGCAGCATTTTTCAAACATTGTGACTTCACTAACCATTCCCACAGCATATTATATGGGGTATTGACAGCGGTTTGTGGTGATGTATTTCTGCGCATTCGTATCTGATAGAATCCATCTTTCAGATCGATCGCACTGAAAACCGTACTGCCAACAGTTCCATCAAAATCATATTTTTGCGTGAAACCGGAGTTTGGGCAAGTATCGTGGCAGCGCTCAATTTATAGGAAGCGTGAACATTGCGCCAATCACTTTTGGCTTTCTTCTGGCACAGAAAGTTGAACTGCAATGCGGAGATTTGCTCTCACGGACATGGCCAGCCTTCTATCGCTGCGCAA
>NW_020188524.1:7763-7979 GCF_900000015.1 Plasmopara halstedii
ATGCTCCTTGGGCAGGGGCCATTGGCGTGATACGCAGTATTAGAATCCAAGAACCAGGTCGATCTCATGACGCACACCTCGGCCTGAAGGTAGGACCGACGACGTCTTGAAATTCCTTTACCAATGGATAATACGGATCCGAGGGAGTCTTCAGGATTGAAGATCTACTTCGCGCATTCATTCACCCTCTTGGTGCCCTCCAGGACAGCTTCATCC
>NW_020188524.1:8001-8111 GCF_900000015.1 Plasmopara halstedii
GCAACTGCCGTGTATTACGAAGTATCGAAGTACTTCGTAATACACGGCAGTTGCCTTCTATCGCTGCGCAAAGAATTCATCGATTGCAATAACCTGTTCTTTTGGCATCA
>NW_020188524.1:15338-15945 GCF_900000015.1 Plasmopara halstedii
GCTCGCGGGTTGAATGTGGAGTGGTACGTAACCCACTGAGCACTGCTCACGTTTCGAAGCAGTCGCTACATACCACGAGTGGCATGGTCGGACGAGGTCCGAGGCCTCGAGGGCGAGGCCTCAGTGATTCACATAGAGTGGCACATTACACACTGAGCACTGCTCACGTCTCGAAGCAGTCGCTGCATACCACGGGTGGCATGGTCGGACGAGGTCCGAGGCATCTTGGACAAGGCCCTTCAAATGCGCGTGGAGTGGCACGTTATCTACTGGACGAAGACTGCGGAGCTGGCAGCTCTTCATCGGATGTTGATAATAACATTAGGGCTTTGGTGGAGCAGGAAGTGGGGCTAACACTGGACGACGCTGAGTGCGTGTTCCCACTGGTCTCGCCGAGACGTACAACCTCTGTAAAGAGGCGACGGCGATACCGTATTCTAGCTGCAAGACGTCGGGCGATGACCTTGACCTAGGATGTGTCTACCGTAGACGATAGCGCAAAACTATACACCCTCGTCAACGGTATGACGGAGGAGGATGACGGCGATATCAGCCTCGAGGCTATTCCTGCGGTGGGATCTCTTCGTGAGCTGGACAAGATGTCCTT
>NW_020188524.1:17652-17864 GCF_900000015.1 Plasmopara halstedii
TTGGCCCCATTGGAAATGGAGGTTGTTGCACTCCGTACTCAGAAACTGGTTCAGCTTCTGGGTGGCCGAAGGCCCGTGGGATCCGCTCCGGTGCCAACGCTTCCGCGTTCACTTGCGCCGGATCCCGGTACGGCTTGAGCAAGCCCACGAAGAGCACCGGGTGGGTGCGCATCCGTTTTGGAAGGTTCAGCGTATACGCTAGGCCCCGCTTG
>NW_020188525.1:0-456 GCF_900000015.1 Plasmopara halstedii
GCAATCAAAACTTCTACTCGATATACATCTATAATAATCTTGTCTTGATTTTCTGACGAGCGGCTAGCAGCCTGCCTAACTCTCGGAGCCCGATTCTATCATCTTCATACAAACTGGTCTCTCGGCGCTTATGAAGATGCATTGAAGATGAATTGGGGTTTTGGTGCACTTTGTACGGAACACACTTCCACTCTAAGTGACCGCGTTAATAAGCGCACAGATGTCTGGCTCGTGAAAATTTAAACCAAGAGCCTATAAGTTGATTATGATTGTTTATTTGCCCGAATATCTAAGAAAGATTAAGCGCATCTTTGTGGGTAAATGCAATCAAAAATTCTACTGGATATGCATCTATAATAATCTTGTCTTGATTTTCTGACGTGCGGCTAGCAGCCTGGCTAACTCTCGGAGCCCAATTCTATCATCTTCATACAAACCGGTCTCTCGGCACTTACG
>NW_020188526.1:0-454 GCF_900000015.1 Plasmopara halstedii
AGCTAGCACACTGAAACATTCGGCACGTTGTAAGTAACTGAGATATCAAGTCGCATATATTTGTGGCGCTTCCATATGTGCTACAGTGTCTTTGATATCACGAGGCGCATCTGTTTGACGCGGCGGAAACAGCTAGCACACTGAAGCATTCGGTACGTTGTAAGTAGCTGAGATATCAAGTCGCATATGTTTGTGGCGCTTCCAGACATACTACAGCGTTTTTGATTTCACAAGACGCATTCGTTTGAAGCGACGGCAACAGTAAGCGCACTGAAACGGTCGTCACGTTGTAAGCAGTTGAGAAATCAAGTCGCAAATGTGTGTGGCGCTGCCCTACGTGCTACAGCGTTCTTGATTCCACTAGATGCAACCGTTGACGCGACGGCAACAGTTAGCGCACTCAAACGTTGGTCACGTTCTCAGCAGCTGAATTATCAAGTCGCATATGTTTGTG
>NW_020188527.1:0-508 GCF_900000015.1 Plasmopara halstedii
AAAGGGAATGTAGCTGCTGCCTTATCTAGTGGTGGCGTGGCCTACAAAGTGCCTGGTCGATTAGGACTTGCAGGGTGTCCGCGAATGGGTTGTGATACCTCGAATGGCAGAAAGAGTGTGAATAGATCTCAAAAACGAAAACGAGGTGCCCAATGCGATGTGAAGAATGCATTCGCAATAGCATGCACGGGTCGAGGAGAGCATTTTATCTGAAGTAATTTTGTAGGAAAGTTAACCGAGAGGCTGACAAGATCTGCGGATTTAGAGCGAGGCTTACGCAAGACGTTTATTAGAGCTAGCGAAGAGAATGATGGAATTGGGATTGAGGGTGGTGTACTTGCTTTTGTATCAACGAATAAGGTCAAGACAGAAGAAGGGGAAGAGATACGGCGCATTCAACTGGGTGCCGCGTTTACGACGCCATGTATGGGTGTGGGATTCTTACGCTATGATGGCAACGGCAAACCTGTAGTTAAAGTGCAGATATTGCGTCAGCCAGTATCTCGTA
>NW_020188528.1:0-32572 GCF_900000015.1 Plasmopara halstedii
TTGAGCGGATCCCTTTAAGGTCAAGGCAATTGTGGACTGGCCGGTTCCAAGGAACCAAAAGGATTTGCGCCAGTGTCTTGGCCTCGCCGTCTACTGCACAAGCATAGCGCAAATCATGCGGAAATGGCACAGCCATCGTCGGATCTTTCTAGAGAGATAGGAATGATGTTGGGACACCGAACATCGGGAGGCTTTTGACAGGGTTAAAGGTAGCCTCCTATATGCACCAATATTGGCGTTGCCAGACCTCCATTGTTTTTTTAGTGTATATGTGACGCCTTTGACTTTGCCATCGGCTGTTCACTGCTGCAAGCAGACACCGATGGGTGATTGTGTTCGAATCTCGCCAGCTTAAGGCTGCGGAGAGAAAATATTCAGTCCACGACAAGGAATTAAGTGCGATGAAATATGCATTTTCTCAAGTTCAGGCGCACCTGGTTGGTTCTAAGCCGTTTGTGATCGACACAGATCATGCGTCAGTACTCATTGTGACTTAGTTACCTCACCTCTCGCACAGATTAGACTGAACGCGTGAATCGCGTCGTTGAAGACGTACTTTGCAGCGTCTGCGCTGCGACGTCGATGCGCTAGAGGGCCATGCTTCCACTCGTAGAGTTCGCTCAGAACAGTGCATTGAATTAGCCTACCTGCTACACGCTGTTCTACGGGAACGGGCTCGTTTATCTTCGCGTCCCGCTGACACCGCCATTCTTTGGCTCAGGGCTTGATGGGGAAGAGATGGCCGAGCGGCTAGCTGATGTCAACCCCCCTCGCTGTCCGTAAGGAAGTCGAAGAGTTCTTGTCTATCAGACTGAGTGTCTGACGTCAAGGTCGCGATGCAATGACAGAAAGCCAGCACATGGAAAAAGAATATGCAGACGGAAGAGTTAAGAAATAGACCGGAGACCGATATTTATTGATTGCTAAAAAGTTTCTTTCTATGCAATTTCTGATGTCTTTTAAGATGAAGCTCCGCCCACGGTTTATCGGACCTTTTAAGGTTGTGGCCACGCGGGGCCTTGTGTATACGCAAAACCTTCCGAAACGAATGCGCACACACGTGACGTTTTATGTGGGCCTGCTCAAGCCGTATCGGATTCCGGCGCAGAAAAACGCGGAAACGTTAGCGCCGAAGCGGCACTCCAGGTACTCGAATACCCAGGAACAGGTCCAGTGAGCACGGAGTGCGACCATCACCATCTCCAAAGGTGCCAGATGCTCCACCGTGGCACGAAGCAACGCTCTTGTCTGCTCAATCGACCAATACACCATTGTCCGCCGCTGACTCTTCTCGACGAGAGCGGTGATGCCCAGTATCACGTGGAACGTCTTGTGGGTCGACGATGTTGCCAGAGTCAACCCCTGTATCGTGTGAAGTGGCGGGGATACCCCAATTTCAAGAATTCATGGGAGTTTGAGGTGCCACTTCAACAAGACTACCCAAACGTCGTGGACGCTAATGATCAAAGGGTTCATGACGATTTAGGACGTCGTACACCTCACTCTTCTCTGCAATAGCCAGGGAAGCCAAAGGGCCGTGAGCTGAGCTCAATCGATGGCCCTGAGGTGCTGTTATCTGTACGAGCGATCACAGCGCTCGCGGGTACGTGATGGATTAAACGCTACGTCACAAGGCAACAATACGAAGGAAGTCGGCGAGGCTCCTTGAGTTTGGCAAGCTCGAACCGAGGAAGGGTTCCGCTTGCGGGCGCTCTCGGAACCAGCAAGACTGGGTGTCTTTCTTGTTCTAGACACAGGGCTCGTTGTGCAGATAATGCGCGCAGAAGTCCCTGGGTATGCAGAGGTATCTTAGATACGCGAGCCTCGTATGAGGCGACACTCGAATGTGAATTGTGGGCGCTCACAATTTTGATGGGGGTAATCTAACATGGTTACACGTACCCTGGTATGAATGGGTGGATCACGCAAGATGGTATGACCATACAAGGATGTGGGTTACACAAGTCGGTGCAAACACACAATGGTGTGGCCACACCCTAAGAAGAAGTCAGTACGTGTCTGGACTGCCAGTAGTCACGCATTTTAATTAGACTTTACTATCTAACTATGGAAAACCTATATACTGAGATGTAGGCTGTTCGCCGCAAATAAACAAAAAAAACAGGTTATATTTCGAACGAAAGAGTTTATTTGCATTGGGTTAGGGTTGTTGTTACTTTTGGAGTAAGCGGATTACAAACCGCCACACTCGTACTGAATCTAAGTGTAGAACGAAGGAAACCGACCATATCTTAGCGTCCTCTAAGCGAAAGAGCTACGGAAGCCCCCGCTGCAATGATCGTGTCGTTTTCTAAGAAAGCTTAAGTGGTGTGTCTGGAGTCTGTATATCATTTTGGCTATTTTCATTATCGAGCATTTTGCCTTCGTAACGTTTTATGCCTTCAGGACGTCTGTCAGCGGTCTTGAAGTCTGATCGAGCCATGCTTCTAAAGTAACAGATAAAACAGAAAACCCCGTGTGATGGATCTTTGTAAAAAACACTATCGTAGTTAAAGGAGAATTTGGCCTGCACTTGCTGCTCTTTCACTGACAGTACGCTGCCTCGGAACAAGACTTTATGTCTAAGACCCCAGTGTGGTTTCGGTTTTGATGGGGTGGTTGCGGGATACGTATCGTATTTTGGCGTACACACATTACTCTGGATTCCACCGGTTCTGGAGCAAAGATCAGAAATAATATTGAATGACCAAGATAAAGTTTTGTTATGAGTACTAGGGACGAATTTGAAGTGGCCGTACTGTGAAAAGAGAGGATCGGTGGGGCACGTGGGGTACAAGCCACATACAATGAGAAAGATAGAATTTTCTTGTCGTAATGGTAAAACATTTATACTGTGGGAAAAGCTTAATTTTAGTCATAACGCTGGGAAAGTGTATAGTACTTGGTACTTGAAAGGTTGGTGGCCTAGAGACAGCCTGTGAACCTCGTTGGTGAACGCGGACAATACGAGTGCAAGATGTGCGACAGCCGCTTTGCTGGCAGTTCTGACATGTAGTTTGGTGTTGGAGCCAGTCGTCAAAACCTGAACATTATGCATGATAATACTAGTCTGCTATGACGTATTTACTGATGTATCGTTGTATTCTTTTGCTACATAGAAGAAAAAGTATACAAGGTGTAAAGTAACACCGTAAGTGTCATACATGCCGCAATTACTGACAGCGGCAACAGCGTATTTATCTGATGGGGTCAAACAGCAAGCCCATAAAATTTTCCACTGATGCATTTAATTCCGACCTTCTGGGATTTGGGGAGACACCAATACGATGCTAGGAAAACCTGTCTTATTTGATCCGACTTCTTGTTTTTACTATATCGCTGGCGCCACCTCCTTGCAGTTTATTTAGCGTTCTCAACCGCCCTTCCTTGCCAATTGCGCAACAGCAAAGCTATATTGTCAATGATAAGACCTATCGTTCGCTTGTTTCAAGCAGGTAAAAGGTTTCCAATATGTAATCACGCAGATTTGCTAGTGGAATAGCAAGTTTCTGAATAGGACGGCTTTATCAGGAAGCTAATTAACGTGTCACTGTGTTATAAACAAGCAATGTGGGTATGCAAGAATTGCTATGCTAAAAGTCTCAGGCGGAATATTCGTACGTGCTTGGGAAAGCAGGTACAAGTTTATGAAGTGATTGGCTTACTAGTAGAAAGTGTATCACGCAGATCCGCACAATCACAAAATACATAAATGAATCGCCGCAAATTAATCTATTTTCCCGTCTGTCAATATTCAAGCGCTTTCTATACTTCGGCATTTGTCTAGATTAGCAAATTAGAACGGCAAGCTTTTCTCTGTCAACCAGAAAAGTACTGACGCTTGCAGCAAATAATAGTTTGTCGTCGACAATATGGTAATCATCGAATCGAGTGTTGATGCAGAAGATCAAATCGGCTATCAGTATCATCACGCAGAAGTCGAAGTCATTCAACCACATCAGTATTTGATAATTATGCTAATCAAGTCGCAAGTTCTTGAAGCAGGGCTGCATGCAATAATTATCAAAATTGAAAGTGTTTGTCATCACCTTGAGCTTGCAAGAATGCACTGCTCGCGCTTTTGAGGAACTTGGTATAAGCTGTAGAATGCGGTATCGATGCCAGCTTCACGCCAGTGTACTGGATAACACAAATTTACTACCTTAATTGAGACAACAACGTAGCATTAACATGATGAAACAAAGTTGGCTCAAATATCATCGTTCAGTTGTGCAGATCTTTATAACTCATCTACCCTTACAATATTTACGATGTCATAGTCGATCTCACATACTGAAGACCTGCATTGGTTTTTGAAGAATCAAGAATGACTCTTGATCGACTCATCACCTATCGCTCCTCTACAGCCAAGAACCAACACAGTTCGCCAATAGAACATGATTTTGCGATGCGCTACACTTAAGATCGTCTAAATGGCCCCTGCCTACTTGATCCCCAGGCTTGTAATTGGTTTAAAGTAACCGCATTCCCGCTCGTCCTGAACTTAAGATGTACGACCCATTTACACATGGTGTTGCCTCAAAATCAGGTGTCACACAACTTTTAAATTCGGCAACAGTCTCATAAGGCCAGGATGGCATGAGCGTCGCTCACTGTCCATACATCTTCTTCATCGAAGTGGTTTTTAACAATGTGCCACACTTTTTGAATTGCAAAGTCAAAGTGCAAACGCGAAAACCTTCATCAGTTTGTGATCAAAATCTTCAACCGAGTTTCGTTGAAGTTGAGTTTGAATAGAGTCAGAGTCAGTCTAAGAGTTTGAATGCACAATTAACGAGTAAAATTATATAGCAAGTTTCGTCCTCCACGCTGGCATATAAGAAACATCCCAGAAGATGTAGAAAAAAATTGAGAGCAGTAATTCTACAAACAAACAGTTTTTTTCAAAAAGGTTGATAGTGAAGCTCTGATGAGAAGACTCTCCTAAAAACGATTCGACCATCCCACGTGGTATACTCCGAATTATTAAATAAACGAGCACAAGTTAACTCGTTGCCAGGTCAGAAAAATCTATTTATTAAAAGGCCAACTTCTTCCTGCCATTGTGCAGACACGACGAGATTTGTATTATGGATGGTGGTATTAAATCGTTCGGGCCCGTTTCGTAGTGCATGGGTGCGAATGAAATGAATTTGTGATACGTGTACCTTAAATTGCAATACGACACTGTTGCCATGACACGGCATTAGCCTCATTGCTAACTGACACTGAAAAATATAGCTGCGATGCGTTCATTCAGCTTGCGGTAGTCAAATATCATATCACTTCAATGGATTGAATGTATGATCTATTGAACATGTAAATAGTGGATATAACAGATAGTGGTCGGCCCAATGTTGCGATCACATGACAGAAGGTGTCAGCAGCGTCTGAGACCTAGGTATATAAAATTTCTTTTTTTTAAGTGGTTTGTATCAAAATTAGGAGCACACGTGTGCGTGATTGGCTATTAAATAACTTGACAGTGCTGAGGGTAGAAAAAGTGATGCTGATCTAGTAAAGAAACAACTAGACTTCTTTACTGCTGTCTCTTGTTGTTACTAATGTAGCTGTCATCAGATTTCTCACTCTTTTTTGTTTTGAAGTTGGACAAATTGTACATTTATATTAAGTATCAGTTTTTTAATTGAAAAATTTCAAACTGTGTACAAAATCCAACATAAAGTATTGATATGCTGGCAGGTCTTTACACCTCTTGGACATCCGTATACTAGTTCTGCACCGGATCCAAGCCTGATTCGAGCATTCATGCCTCTCAATGTAGGGCTAGTCGGCCGTGCTACGCTCCTAGTTTGGTTATGGCAATTATTCCAGCGCAACCATAGCTCACTTCAAAATTTAGCTGATTCACAAGCACCCTGACGAACTTTTCGAGATTCATGACCAAGCAACCAATTTTCACACTCGAAGATGCCAAATGCTCCTTCAGCCTCTTTTGCTGTATGTTCGGGGTAGGCACACTAAGTATGCCAGCAAATTTCGCTCGCGCAGGACCGACCTTGGGCTTAACAGCCATTACTTTTATGGCTTTCGCCAACATCTACGCTTCAGTTGTCATGTCTAAAGTTCTTCTACTCGCCCCCAGCTCAGTCAACACATTTAGCGACCTCGGTGAATGGTGCATGGGGAGAGGCGGTCGCTGGCTGTGCATCACCTCGCAAATGGGTTCATGCTTGCTTATGCCCTGTGTGTTTTTAGTACTCGGTGGTGGCCTGCTCGATGGTCTGTTTCCAGGTGCCTGGGATACTACAACCTGGATCATTTTGATGACGATTACAGTACTTCCACTAGCCCTTGTTCCAACTTTAAAGGAGGGTGCTGGTGCAGCGTTCGCTGGTACTATGGGAACTATTGTTGCAGATTTCTTTGGCGTTGCGATTGTAGTTCACGGTATGCGAGATCACCCGTCCGTGCCAACGCCTGAGCTTAGTATCTCTCAAATTGTTGGCGCGTTCGGCAGTCTCGCCATGGGCTTTGGTGCTGGCATTGTTTTGTCGGATGTACAGCGTCAGCATAGTGACCCTACCCGTATGCCTCGCGTGGTAGTCGTCACTATGACTGCTGTTACATGTTTGCTGCTCATTCTTGGACTGGTGCCATATTTATCAGTTGGATGCCAAGTGTCGGGAAATTTATTATACGTCATCTATCCAGACGATACGACTGGTCTTACTACACTGGGCTTCGCTCCGAAGTGGGGCACTGTTGTCTTAGCGTACCTAGCGATGCAGATACATGTTACTATCGCCTTTTCTGTACTCATCAATCCGGCTTTCTATATCGCTGAGCGCCTGGTCTTAGGTATGCACCAGAGATCGTCGACAGATATCGAAAACGGTACGGGTTACCAGGAATCTGCCACGCTTGCGGACCTTCAAAAGGCGATGGATGGATCCGTGGCATCCAGTCACCGTTCGCGAACGTCTGTCTTTCCTCTAACTGGAGAAATCAAGAACGACCACGATCTCGAGGCTGCTGAGTATCGCGGTGCCAATGCGATCAAATACATAGTGCTTCGTCTTACAATTATTGTCGTGCTCGTGGTGATGTCGATTTTGTTCAAGGACCATTTCTCGGATTTTGTCGACTTTGTGGGTGCATCGGCTATCACAGCCAATTGTATCGTTTTGCCCACTGTCTTCTACCTTACCAAGACATGGAATATCGTTCCGATGTATGAAAAATTTGGTGCCGGCGCTATCGTTGTCGTTTGTACTGGGTTGGGGTTATACTCGACATTTACAGCCGGCAAAAACTTGTTCGCGCCAGGCGACTCGGATGCGCTGTTTCCGTACTGTGAGGCCGAATTTCAGGACATTGTATACTTCAACCAAACGGCTTAAAGTTTACGGTACTAATGTGCGTTTCTCCTAAAATGTAATACGTCTAAACAAATTTAAAATCGTAATGCGGTGTATCATTAAATAGCTTACCTTTGATGAAATAACGAAGTGTTGTGTCTGCTGCACGACATCTTGAAATCCCGGATCCCCTGATGGTGACCCCTTAACTGAACTAGTGATAAAAGTGTTTTGCGCAAAAAGAATACATTCCGATATAGAATATTAAGCGCATGCTGCCAACCATTGTCTCCAATATTATACTATAAAGGTACGACGACGAAAAAGTCAGGACTCTCAGATATGCGAGCCAATTATTCGAGGGGATTGTACACTTACAACGATCAAAAAGGTGTTGTGTGTCCAAGCAATTGAATTTGAAGATTAAACGCCCAGATGGTAAGAGTAATCCTGTGTATGGATCCCTTAAACATTTGATTCAATTATATATAAAACAGCCCAGTACAAACAATACAACATTTGTAAGAGATCCATATTACAATTTGGTGTAATTCTGGATACCAAAAAAATGACATTCATCAATATGTAGTACCTGGAAAAGAAGGGTTCGTGGTCTACCTAGGCTGCTAGCGAAATGTCAGAAAATAAAGACAGTTTGACAGTAAGAGTATATATTTAGTGTGAACCTAAGGTTAATTTATCTCTTGGATACGTGCAGAGCTATCTCGACACAAAGTTACGGTAGAGACTCTCGAATCCACTCCTGGAAGGAGTGCACAACCTCCGTGCGTAGCTTAATGTAGATTCTGAGTGTCAAAGCTTTCTATGTGCAAAATTTATGGCAATATCAGCTCACTTGGCAGCACTTGGAATCCATCTCGCGCTCTAATCGCGAGGCAGATCCAGGAGCGCACCAACCGAGCCAGTTGAAACTAGATGGTTATCACCGCGAAGCCGCTGATGTTGAACATGTAAGTCTTAAGAACCGAGACTGATTAAATCTTACCTCCTGACTTGGGAAAATTAAGATGGTCAAGGATTCAACCATACTTCTAACGGATTGACAGCAAGTCGCGCTTGTGATGCCCAAGCTAAGAGACCGCACGATAATGGACACTAACGGACATTACTCGTTAAAAGAGGCATTGGCAATTTTTGAAAATTGAAGAAGGATATTCACGTCAGAACAATCTTTTCACAGAAGATAGGCATCGCACTTAATGCGGGGTACAACTTCCATGCCGCGAACTCTGGATAGGGTAGGATCGGCCACCGCGTCAAACGCGATGGACTTCACTTATTCTTAGAGGATTCGAGTATCTTAACTGCCGAGTACTCGGAGACGCTTAATTCGCCGTGAGAGAAAGTATTTTAACCTTGCCTGCCCCGTTCGCCCTGACGTGGAAGGCTTCCACTTAAGGGCGGCGCAACGAGGCTTCGAGTCTCAATATGCCGCTTAATGTCTACTGGAGAGAAATGGGTTATATCATGGAGGTTGTGGTTAACGGGGCTCGACCGCAACATGTGCGACTCTCTCTAAGAGTTGAATCTTACAGGCAAGCGTTATTTGTTCTAGATATCAGTGTTTTCAGGCTCAGGAAATTGTAGAAAGTCTGAAATATTTAAGAGAGTCGTGCAATTACGTAAGACGTGTGCCTTCAGAAAACAGTTGACAGTACTCGGAGACATATGAAATCCGTGCGCCTTGCGATAGGAACACTAGTGAGAATGTCGAAGGTAACAGTTATTCTTCAAGTGAGGTTTGATGTCTCTGACAGAGTGAAATGTCGAGTACTGGACCTAGATTTGATATACGGTCTCATTGTAGTTATGGCGTGACTGGAAGGCCACGAGCCGCTCGCGGTAGCTGCGACACCCATTTATTTCCGCTCCTCACCACACATGACAAAGGAGCAGCTCACGCCTATATTCCACTTTCCCGCCAAAAAATACACTCTGGAGACCATCGCCCTTCATGTCACCATATAAACTCCGAAGGTCGCAATAAACTATCACTTTAGACTATCCGAATACCGCGGCTTACTGCCGCTTTTGTCTCCTGAACGCTGAATGAGGCACGTAGCAATTCCATTCCTTTGCAATCACTCACATATCCCGCATGAAAGGTATTGCAGCTTCGACCCCGCACTAGATGCAATTGTGTTACCAGAAGAGGCGGGTTTGTAGCCCATCACTGCGTGACTCTCAACTAATAAAAATTTTAATACACCACAGAGCTTAAGGGTGACTATAAGCTGCAAGTATAAGGACCAAGCGCTGAAGATAAGGGAAGATATTCATCTTGGCTGTGCTGTGATGGTACTGTTGAGGCAGCACAACCGTTTACCGCAGAGCGGAAAAGCCCACTGGTAATTCACGCGCAAATAGAATGATCAGGGTAGTCCTTCATTTATTTTCGGGGATCGCGGAAAAAAATGAAAGACCAAAACGGCGAACTTTGTGCCGCAGGAGGAGCTTATATCGTCTTCTGTCAATGGATGAATCCATTCTTGAAGACACTCGCCTAGCATTGATACGAAGAATTTGGAATTTCTACCCAAGAATCCATTGGATCCTTATTTTCCTTTGTTGATGAAACATCACACTTGGATGAAAAGCGAGTCACCACGCATGCTGATGACGAATCTAGAAGTGCGTCATAAAAATGACCTAGTGTCCGAAACCAGAAATTGTGTCATAAGGTAATGGCCCTTACCATAGAAATAGTGTGATATGATTGATGCATTCTTCGCTGCAGAGATTAAGCGGGTTTTGTATGAGGGGACACACTGAACGTCAATTTTTGCATTTGAAGGCGAGCGGCAATTTGCAAATTATGCATACTTTCAATAAGTCTAATGCATCCACAATTCCGATGCAATCTCCAAATGTGCTGTCGAGCAACAGGAACGGCTGCTCTTTGTTTAGTGCATTTCGCCAAGTTGATGGCTTTTATCAATCTATGATGAGAGGACAATAATATTGCTCTCATTTCGGTGGGTCCTCAAACGTGATCCTCTGGGAGTGGATGGGTATGCCACAGTGACTATCTGCTGCGTCAGGAACGTCCAACCGTTCGATGACACAGCTATTCAGGTTATATTGCGGCTATGCACTCATCCTTAGTCGCGCAGAACACGGAAGTTGGATGTAGAAATCAACGGTAAATACTTGCTCGAATATCTGCGCTTGAAAAAGCTATTAGCAAATGAAGAATATTCTTAGGTGCCGACAACATTCCCGCCTAACATTTTATTAGAAAGAAGGGTGTGCAACAGTAAAGGTGATTGTAGTTTGGCGAGTGTCGCTGTCCCAAAAGGGCTTGAGAAAGAGGCGAGACCAAGTACTTGCAAAAATACAGTATCATAATTGCCGACATGACACGACCCCTTACCAAAAGTATGTTAAATGATGTTGGGATGCGGAAGTCGAAGTGGGAGACAAACTGTCATATACGTAAATCGTTTTTGGCGCTTTTAAAGCCGGATCAGCATATTAATGTCGTACATGACCTCAAGTCTTTGCCATAAGCGAAACTTAGCTTTTACGAGAGGTCAATGGGCATGATTGTATGATTGCGATAAAGTCTTGCCAGTTTGGAGCGTCAAAAAGAATTACCATGCTTACGACAATTAAATTCTTGCGATGATTTGATGATTTTCGCCAATTTCGGGATACACTAGTTTGGACCAAAACCTTTAGTCAGCGATACAGCTTGTGCGGTGTTGTGCACAGCGATGTTTTCACCATAGCTCTCACGAAGAATGACAAGATTGTCGTTCGACTTTGTCGAGTACACCTTCGAGGTAAGGCAAGGGCTGGGTACACTTCACGTGGTGGTGAATGCGCTTTCGCGTTACTCTGACAGTGAACTATCGCAAGTTCGTCGTGCCGTCACCAGCTGATGAGGTGATACGTACAGTGTACGGTCGAACGCATGTGTCGCGCTGATAAATGCTTTGAAAGCAAAGCATTCTAAAACATAATGTCGCGTTCCTAAAAAACTGCCGATATACGTATGTGCTGTTATGCCCAACTCAAGACTTGAAGTAACGCAGTACTTACCAAATGACACCAAGCGTGTAGTGATGCCACATGACGAGGACCACAAGTAGAGAATACTGTGTTAGGCACATGAAAAGTCTTTGGATGGCCGCCTCCTACAAGAAGATATTTACTGCTCGGTGAAGCTGTGTATTAGTGACCAACCACGTATTAATGGGTAAGCACAAATGCACGCGTTTAATATGTATAAATAGATCAAGTTCTTGACGCATGCGGCGGCACATTTTATCAGCCTGACAGCTCGAGCAGATACTGGCAGTCTACAGTATGGTCACATTTTATATTTTAAACGACTCGTCTAGTAATGCCATCATCGTGATTTTTACGAATATGCGTGTACGCTATTGGTTATACAACAGCAACACGTCTATGCTAGAGGCAGGCAAAATGGACAAAAAGGTTCTGGTAACACCATCAACCAACCTCTGCATGCAGTGTCTATCATCTCTAAGACTACATTGCTACCGCATTATATCGGTCAAAAAACGATCATCACGAAGATGAGATTGAGTTATACACTTAGCATCCCAAAGAATTGCAATCCCTCCTGTATATAACGCGGCTACTGAAGTCATGCGACTAACCCGCTCATACAATCAAGTCGGATCCGAATAGCACTGGGCAGCATTTTCACCATACTTCAAGCTCTCTGCCACAAAGCAACGACAGAGGAATAAATTCGCAGCGGTCGTCAAGCCATGATGAAGATAAAGAACGCGTTCTGGATCTGGCTTATCTCAATCCTGGATGCACACCAAGATTCAAGGAGAACGGTGTGTGCCGCCACAACTGTTGATCGCCACTGGCAATGTTTGTTGAGAAACGGGAAGCCCACATTCACGTGGATCATATGGTAGACCATCGAAAGTTCAAGCGCCATTTTTAGTGCCTGGTCACACACATGAGGCAGATACTCTCATTTAACACATTTTGGGGAGTGGAGACTCCACTTCTTCAAGATTGTGAGGTGGTCACTTACGACCTGGCAAACCCTATACCATTATCTTCATGAGAAAACGACAGGGGTAACCCGTCGTAAGCGTATTTCTCTCTAGTGGATCGCTACAGACTTTGTTGTACATAGGACCGTTTGTCGGTAGCTGTTTCAGCAGTCACATGGAGACGAGCAAAGAGGTAACCAGCAAAAAGAAAAGGTTTTGGATTGCCACATCGACCTCCTTCTCGTTCATGATGCTTGCAAAATACAAGGCTCTCTGCATACGTTCGCTTTGCTGAAGCGGACTTGTAAGGACACAGATAAGGCGGTGTGTTTCTCTGACACAGTGCGCGAAATGGCGACGAAAGCATCGGCATTTAAATTAGCTTCTTGGACCCAGGGTACATCTCTCATGAGATGAACGGATTATTCTTGCTACTGCTTATCTATCCACAAGTTGATCTCCTAAAAATTGATTTCTTGTACGTTTAGAAGCGGTCGCGAAGCTACATTTTACGCTCATTTTGATCTTGTTGTGAGTGAAAGCCGCATGCATAGGCGCGTAAAAGCTTCACACCAGCGCGGTGAGCAAGTTCGGACGGTTTCAAAATGTAAACACGGCATGAAAATTTGGTCAAGAGTTGGGTAGCGCTTACAGTACAGCAAGCTATGCTTTGTGATTTAGGTCCAGCCTGTCTCCGACAAGCTGATCAAAGTCGTGACTTTTTTCGGAGGGTCATCATCTCCATATACTTTTGTATTTATGTAATATCCAAGCGTACACCGACATGCACTGTAAAGTCGTATAACTGTATGCATTTCTTTTGTAATTGCTAATAATTTCGTTGGGATAAATAAACAAGACTTCAGTAACTACTCCGTTGCACTCCCTCCACTAAAATGTAGACCACACTGGGATTTTCGCGTATTTTGTAGATTGAAACACTCACAAAAGTATCCGCTTTTAGGCAGCAACTGCACCAGAATGTTTGCTTACTTTCTACTCTCTACTAAACTTTATTAAATGCATTGTATGTCCGCTCTCGTCACTCTTCTCAGATCGCAAAACAACCCTTTACAAAATTGCGCTTGACGAAACTTTTGTCGTATTGCCTAGATGATGATGAGAACGAATGTAATAACCCATCTTTTCCCATACCCAGCCTCTCCGCCCTCATCTAAAAATATCTATATACTCATTAAATCCTTGAGGAAGAGGCACTCACTGTCTTGGAGCTCATAACTCTTTTCGACTTACGAGCTCTGTGCCTTTATCTTCGGCGGGTAGCGTTGGAGGAGTATGTGGTATACTTGGGCTGCTAACCTTACATCAGAAAAAAAGAAAGTTTTACGAATCAAACGTATGACGTATATTTAGCATTAGATCAGTTTACATATATCCTTACTAATTTTTTCTTGAAATTAAAAATTAAAATTGATAAGTAGTTTCCGTAGAGGCTCACGATTTTGGTCTTGATGAAAGCGCACGAATTTACTTTCTGAACATTTAAGTACTTGTCAGCGCGGAATCTCAGAGTCAAAAAGTTTTTTGTGCAATGTGAACGGCAGCACCGTAGCAACGTAATGATGACAACTCTAAGCCTAAAGGTGGTTTTTGCATCTTCTTCTGCTACAAGGCTCGCTTCGATTGATTTTGACAATCAAAGAGCCGCATTTCATCTTAATCATGCAATCAGTCTAAGCACTATCGTCAAATGTGTTATCAACTTTTGCGGAGTCACGTGATGCGCTTTCATTCTTACCTGTAGCAATCGTAAATTACCGGTTAGCGTCAGGTAGTCGATAAGCTTTCTTAGCAACACTCCCACTCAGTTCGACTGTCTATGTTGCCTAAAGTTGAGCTTTTCTCGACAAATACGAAGCTCAGTTGTAGCAATTGCGTTGGCCATGACTCTTGCCAGCTTTTTGAGTGTCGAGATGTATAATGGTGTTAATAAGCACCGTCTTGATCCACACCGCTTCTTTCGCCGCTTCTGAGAAAGCCGTGTTTCAGCTTCTGTTCGCGACAAAGCTACTGTGCGCTCATTCTTGCTTCTTCAGCCCATCGTATTACCAAGCATCATGACTGCGTAGCTTGTGCTTCTTCTTGTCTTCGCATCTTCAGCCCGATCTGCTTCTGTAGATCCCACTAGTTCATGTGTGCTGCTGGCTCGAAATTTTTTTGCCACATTATATCGTCTCTTGAAATTTCAAAAGACTTGATAAAAAGCTTGACAGTGCGTTGGGCATGGATCATCCAAAAACTGACTAAGGATTCCCAGAATTGCTGCCAGATCCGGATGTGTACCAACCAGAGATGAGACATATAGAACCAACATGATGCACCAAAGTACACACATTAATGTTTATGGCACAGGCGAGGCAATTGCTTCAATTCAGACCGTGACTACTTCAGCTTGCACACATTATCAGGTCGACTTTCGTCGATGATAACATCCTGTTATAGCTTGGAATGTCTACCTTAAATAATGCATAAAGAAAGCGGCCTTAACATCCATTGATGTATCGTCAGTCTGTGCTTTGCACTCAAACTTAGCAAGACTCTGATCGACGTGAAGTTTGCCAGAGATGCAAACGTCTCTTTGTTATGGACGCCGTATTTTTGGCAAAACCTTTGGTCACCACACGTGTATTGGAACGCTTGATCTCACCGACTAGATTATCCTCCGTGTAAAGTCAATCGCTTACCTCCATGCGGTAGTGGCACCATCTCCCACATCTTGTTCTTTCGAAGTGACTTCATTTTCCAAGTCTCGGGCCTTACACCACTTGCCGCTTCGCTGATTTTTACAGCCGACGCAATCGTTGTCAGCATCTCCCACTGAATCCACGACAAAGGCGGCCTAAACATATTATGGTGCGGCCGACGTTTCTTCGAGACTATACTGATTATTTTGCTTTGGTTCCGCTGTTTTAGCTTCTTTTTATAGCGTCCGCTTTCGCTAATGCCTTTTACTGCAGGGCAAGATGAGGCTTTTAAAACCGCTTTGCTATACAAACCATTTTGCGTCTGGGAGTTCCTGCCCCTTCTAACGACTGTGAACGGTTCTGCATTTTAGGTAAATATTGATACGGTAGTCATCTGTCTTTATGCTTCAATCTAAATGTTTGTCATCTTATAACAAATCTTCATCTGCTTTCATTTTTCCTCGACACCCTCTGGTTCATAGAAGCAGTTTTAATTTTGACAATCTAAGACACCCACAAGAAGCTTTGCGTCGCGTCAAATCAGTACACGTCCGCTTCAAGTTTTTTAAATCGAACTGCTTCATAATAAGACTAGCGAACAAATCGCCACGGCATTGAACTTGTTGTTTTAAACCGTAACAAAAGAATGACAACTCAACGCTTTAAAATTCGTAAATACGGGCTCTCTCCCAGTCCATACTTAATAGGCAATAGATTCAGTGATGCACCACTCGTCGATCACCGATCCATAAGATAGTGGCAGTCATAACAGCATTTTCCCAATACTTCTTTGGCGGCTTGGCGTGAAAGATGAACACACCACCAAGGTTCGGATCAAGCTCCCGACCATTATGTTTGTCTGGGGCGTATTGGGCGGCGTAAACGTTTGCAAAATACCACAAGCGCTGGCATAACCTGGCCACTTTGCTTGACGTTTAATCCCCGCCAGCAAAGAGTCTACCTGATTGTGTCTTCGCAAAATTGCCAAAAATGGCGACTTTGCTGGTTATTCTGGCCAATTTCAAAGCAAGTAAACCATAGTGAACTCTCTAAACTTGTCAATAAATAAAACTGGCATAATATTGCATGCCACTAAACGTTGTCGACTGAATTGGTTCACGCACATCACTTTAAATATCTTTTAACAGCTTGTCGCATAAAGTGTCGACTTTTGTGAAAGATTACACGTTTTCGCTTGCTTAAAGAGCAGCCGCCGATTTAAAGATGATACCAATGCCATTTTTTCTCGACGCGGTGGCATCAAGATCGAAAAACTTAATGAGATCAAGTCAATGGTGTGAGATGTACGCAGGTGTGTTACTATGGCATACTGATCAAGTTGTAGATTAGATTCATCCATTAGAATGGTCTCACTAAAGTCAGCACAGCCTTCAGTCTCACCGGCTTTTTATTGTCATGACAATGTCGCCTGAGCCAATTACCTGAGTGATGCCACCGTGTGCAAAAAATTACTTCGACCGGAGTCATAACCTTCAAGTTCCTCATATACTCTTTCGCGTACGTAATATGCCACGTCGCACTCGAGTCGACCGGTCAAACTGTAAGAGGGCGCTGTCTCCAAACGGTCCTCAAACACACACGTTTTTGCAACGGGAAACCGATTTCCGACGTGGTGGGAGAAGGTAAGTCCCGATTGGAGGGAAGAAAAACGACTTACTATCTCAAAGTTGTGGTACCTTGCTACTTTCAAAATATCACAATGGCTTTTAGTGGGTTTACTTAAAAAGAAAAATCTTGTGTCTCTTTTTTATAGATCAAGGGTGTACTGGGGTAAATTCTCATATTCAACTTATACAAGATCCTGGGTGGACGGAGCTTGCGCTTTTAAAGCTTAGACTTCAGCTTTCGCGGAATCGGCCTGTGCCACCCACTTCTACAGACAGAGACAGGTCGGTCTGGTCACGAGTACAGATCCCCAAGTAGGAATAAGCATTCTGTATAACACAGAATGTTCAAGACTCCATATAAGATATCGCATATGCAATTGGGAACACCATACTGTAAACTTTGTCTATCAATTTCCACAATGCATGCAGAAGGTACAAAATATACTTTCATATAATGGCTAAGTCTATTTCAGCACTTACCTCCAACTTTAAAGTCGAAAGTACCTTGATCATTTTTGGAAACTTTTTCAGAACAGTTCACTTTCCAATCAACAATGAAGCGATTTAGTGAATAAGCCAACATGAAAAATCTTTCTCCGCCTAAACGGCAAAGAACGGCTCCAGAATTCTTTGACGTTTTTAACAAAAAATGGAGACAAGAGGTTTAAATGGAAAGTTCCTTTTGTTGGCGTCGTATCAACAATCGTCATCATTCGATCCAGCCCATCGCAGCAAAGCTTGACTCTTGGTGGACATTTGTTCACATTGAGAACAGGAACAAAATGGAGCGTCTGCTTCGTTGAGTCGTCGCTGGCAGGACTCTTAGTCATGACGGAGCACGACCAAGCTTTGGTCGTCGTAGTGTTGCCTGTAGCAACAGCTTCGGACCACGACGGGACATCAGACTGAAAAGCCTGTCGATCCCGATGGATAGCCGCGCCACCGTACTCTGGAGAAGCGTTGATGGCTCAACTGTTTCGTTTCACGATGACGGGTAGATCGATCGACATGATTGACAATCGTCTCAACCACCCCGTGACTTTTTCCACGAGAAATGAATAGTGGAGGTAAGGTTGAGCGTGAAAAACGATTGAGCGACCCTGGAAGTGGAAGAGTGCTCAAATTAAGGCATTGCAGAAGCTTCTGATCGACGTTCAAAGATCGCTGTGAGAACGTTTCAAACCTTATCGCAGAGTATTACTCAAACACGACATTAGGACTGATTGCTCGGCTTTGGAGTTCCGTTTCGAGGTATGGTTTCAAAAGTGTCATGATGAGCTTACACGACTCCGGATGGATGTGAAAGCCTGTGAGATGGCTCACGAATCCCTGTTGCGCTCTGTTAAAACGGCAGGTTTTGTTCTCCAGGTACTCAGTAGTGAGTACCATTTTCGCCTTGAAACGATAAAATCATTGTAGGAACAATCCTTTGATGTCCTTCACAGCTTATATGCCGAGAATAATCTCCAAGGTGAAGAGTTTGTTGCTGGTCGTGGACACATGGAGAAACCTATCATCAGCTCGATCATCGACGTAGGTTCGGAAGATTTTCTCGGAAAATTCTACAACATAGCCTACCCGCATAATACGTAGGATGTAGCTGCATGCATGTACGGATGGCTAATATATACATATCGTCGTTGCATTCCTCCCCCCCCTTAAACGGTCCGATGAATCTCGGTAAATGCCTCCTGTCCAAAGTTGGACTCTGCTTGTTGAGGCAGATTTGTCATGCTAGAAAATACTAGATTATTGACCTTACATACCTTCTTGCTCTTCCCTCCGCTCTTATGTGTTTGTTTTATTCGCAGATCCTGAGCTGCCGCAATTGCATCTCAAACAAACCGAACAACGGCTTGTTTCTTCACGATAAAATTATCGACGTGCTGTTACTCACGAACTGCCATGTCGTCTAAATGTCTCGTTGATTCAAAATTCGCTTTTTACTTTGTGACATCATTTTGTCTGACTCTGGCTCTCAAGCCAATGTTCCTCTCCTATACAAGGTAAAGACCTCGTCCATTATGGAAGCAGGCACTCTAGAATAAATATCATAGTTCACATAAATGGCGAATCCCCTTTCGAAACATCCGTTGAGTTGCTCAACGTAAAATATGAAAGAGGGAAAAACTCACTCCACGCTTTGAACGACGTAGCATAATTACGCAGTACGTCCTCCAAGATTCAATTTACATGCTCTGTTTAACCATCATATTCCGGTTGTGACACTGTTGACAAGGACAATTCGGTGCCCGTGCTTTACGGTCAGACACAATCCCAACAGGAAGGCCATGCAGACGAAATCACATCTACAAAACCTTTGCTGTCATCTCGTTAGAGATGTTGTCCAGAACAGGCGCAAGATGAACTATCTTGCTTAATCGGTCCACTAACAAAATAATGTCACTGCGTCCGTGTGTCTCACGCGGAAGTCCAAATATAAAGATCATACTCACAGACTTCCCGCTGTCAGTTGGCACTACCGAGAACCGAAGTTGGGCCTGAGTGGAATTCAATGGTTTCACTCTCTGACAAATCACATACTTGCGCACCCACCCAGACATGTTCGCCAATGTTCCCGGGAACGAGTGAGAAACGTTTTCTCACGTCCGAGATGCCACTCAAATGGATATCGTGGTAATCAAATAAGAGACAAACGATGACGCAAACCTTCGTCATTTGGAGCAACAACTCTTGCTGGATTCCCGTGTTCAAGTGCTTAGTACAACAATCCGTCGTGTACACCAAAATCGGTGAGCACACGATCTTGTGCTAGACGGAAGACCTTCAGTGCGTCAACGGAAGCGCCATTGAAGTTCCTCAACGTGTCTTGTTATCAGACTTGAGTCTTTTGATAATTTCCTCGCGCGCTGTAGTCATAGCTTGCACTCTGATCGTCTGAAAATCGTCGCAGTGTCGACATGACTTTTGCATGTATTTGCTTCTAGACTTTGGATTATAGTCCGGACGTCTTGATACCGCAACAGCTAAGTTGTTTGTCTTAATTGGCTGGTACAGCAAAGTTGACTTCGCAAAGAAGGAAAATCATCCAGCCATACATTGCGATAAACGAGATGTCTTTACTGCCGATCGCAGTATTGCATGATCTCTATAGATCAAAAAGCACTACTCTCCAAGCAAGTACACATGGAACTTGACCAAAGCATACCGCATTGCTAGAAGCTTTTCGTCATGAACTGTATAGTTCAGTTCTACGAGCCGGAATTGTCGCGACTGATACGAAACTATTTGCTCACAACCCTCATCATCTTGTTGGACCAACGCACAACCAATGACATAAGCACTTGCAATGCAGACCACATCGAAAGGCTTACTGTAATTTGCAATCGCAAGAACAGAAGCTTCGCTCAAGCTCTTTGTTGCTTTGGCAAAGACCACCTGGTGATCTTTTGACCACTCCCATTCAACGTTCTTCTTTAAAAAAGACGTTAGGGGTTACACCATCGCTACATAGTTGCGCGTGTATCTGCGCAGTAGTTAGCCAAGCCCAACCATTATCTCAGCTGATCAGCACAGGCCAATCATCAAGAGCTCTCACTTACTCCAAATCTACACAAACGCCATTGATACAAAGCAGCCGAGAACGGCTGGTTTGTGCAGTCTTTCAGATAAGCGTACAGTTTCTTTCTTGCAGACTTTTGAAGACCTGACAAAGATGATCAAGATGACCATCGACATCAGATTTCTCACCCTTACTATGAACGTCAAAGTAAATTAATGCAAACTCCCGCAATGGACGAAGAAGATTTGTGACCATTCTGTTGAAAGTCGTGAGATCGTTTTTTGAATTTTTAGGAATCACTAACCAGATCAGGGGCACGCAAAATACTAGACAAAATACTCTTCTAGGTGGCCTTTTAATTCCCTCCCGGGTCGGGTTTTGCCTGTGCTTCATACTACTATCGACCATGACTACCATGTCGATAGCAAAGGAAACTCTCTTTTTCTGGCGCCTGACTGCTCCACCTCCAGTTGGTGTCTTTACTCTGTCTTCTCGAGCATGTTCTGGGGACATTGGGGGCCATCGCAGACCACAATATCACTTAGGACATCTCTGAAATCTTCAACAGATACATACTCCAATTCCATTTCGTTCGTCGTTATGCAGCTCGAGTTAGCGTTGCACGACTGGTCGACGACGATCATCATACCCTCCCAGTCAAAGCTAGGCTGATAACGCTCCAACCATGACATGCCTAGGATGATATCCAACATATTATCGAGGTCGAGAAGGGTAAACTCGTCTATACCTCGGAAATACTCCAACTTCACTGTCAAGCAAATGACTAGCTTTGGTATCTTCATTCTATCTCATTCGCTTAACGAATGAGCATTTCTTCTTTCACATTGGGCAGGCTATCACCATGCCCAGTCATAATTTGCGCTCGAGAAAGTTGTTCGACGTACCAGTGTCAGAGCCCGTAGTTTCTCAGACTATAAAAAAAACGGTTTGGACAATCAAAGTTGGAATTTGCCTGACACTTTCTTCACTCATAGTGGAAACTGCATGTGCATCATGCACGTTGAGGCCAGAGTTCTGTGTATCCTAAGCATCGACAGTACTCCTCTCGGGCCCAGTAGGAAGCTTCGGCTATAGTCGTCGTTCCCGCTTTTTACCCCTGGGAGTGTTCGAACACTTGACTTTTGTAGCGTCCGCGGTTATCTGAACGAGCACCCTGCGCCTGTTGCCAACTCGGCAAAGACACTCTACAGTTCCGAGCAAGATGACTTGACTTCTCGCAACGGAAACACTTACCATCGTTGCGAGACGCTCATTTCCAGGCGAGGAAAAGTAAGAGATGCCCAATGGCTCTGAACCTTCACATGTATCGATCTTCTGGCGCGCTTGCCTTGGTACAAAGCCATTGGACTTTGCTTGCCTGATGCTGAACTCTTCTCACATCGCACGGTTGATGGCATCGTCCGGCGTCATGGTCTACTCACGAAAAAGTTGATTCCGGTTCAGCCCTCCGTTCAAACACGACATGGTCGTCAGAACTTGTGTTTAAAGGTCAATCGACTTATCAACAATGCTCAATACCAAGTAGCAAGCACGCTGTGCATACGAATGAAAGTCATTACGACCCTCATTAAGATTAAAGATATCGACACGGGCACGAAACTTTGTCTGCGAAGGTTAAAATTCCCTAATTAGCTCCATCTTGGAGCGTTCGAAGCTCGGAGAGCAATTTAGATTGGTTAAACCCTCATTATACGCCCAAATCGTCCTAGGTCTCTCGAGATTGGACATCGCAAACAATCTTCGGTGCAAAGAGTATCGCAGTTGTCATGCAGTGATTGCTATCCAGCTCGACAAGCCATCGTGAGAGAGGCTCATTCTCTCCACAACGGTCAGAGGCACGTGCAGTGTCAGAGGCATCGTTCTGTACAGGTTTTGCGACCTGCTTTCAAGGTTTCGTTATCTCATGATAAATTAAACTGACCGCTGCGTTCATCTGGTCATTTGGAAAAGACGACAGCAGTAAACTGACCACTGCTACTTCTTCGATGTTTTCTTGCATCCGCTCGAGTGCCATCCACGTATGTGAAAGCAAATGATGAAACATCTCATTCGTCAGCAACTCAGTTTGCGGTACTGACGGACCGAGAGTTTACCCAACTCCTTCCATGTCGTTCGGGCAAGGACACGAGTATAGCTTGGACTGGAATGCGCGACGTGCTACATGGTGTTAGTGGGTATTCTTCCCAAAAGTCCCTCATACACAAAACACACGCTTGTACAACTAGGAAGCGATTCTCAATGTGGAAGAAGCTAGACAATGCTGACTTGGAGGGAAGAAGAACAGCTTTAGACCTTAACGCTAAATTTGTAACTAATTTAAATGAGTAATGGCTCTTAACTACATGCCAAACATCCCGAAGCTCGTAGAGGTTTTACAAAATAGAACTTTGAGGTCTTCATTATTACAATAAAGGGTGTACTGAAATTGAATTCGGGCTTTGCCATATTCAAGATCTTGGGTGGACGGATCTTGAACTCTTAAGGCTTGAGCTTTCGTGGATCGCATGCGGTAGACTGCCCACTTCGAAAGACAGAGAACTTGTCACCAGTTCAGCTCTCCGAGTAGGAACCAGCATTCTGCATCACACAGAATGTTTATGATTTCATATAAAAAACCACGTATGTGTGTGAGAGCAACATACGGTAATCTTCCTCTTTCAATTTCCACAATGCATATGAATGTACCTTCATTTAATGGATAAGTGTAGCCCGATATATTTCAGCAGCCGGGACGCCACAACTTTTCACATCAGCGAGTCGCTCTGATAACAAAGCTTTTATAATGCTGCGATTGTCTCACTGAGACTCCAAGTCTCAAGTGACTCGGAACGCCCACCGCATCTCGTTGCTCCGCCAAAAAAATGTATCTTGTTGATGTGAGTAGATAATCATCACCTTATCCATCATGGCTTTGAAGAAACGACGACAAAGGCTGAGCTTATCCGTCAAGCCTTTCTTCTTAAAATGACCTCCTAGTCGCGACAATGCATCATATGCATCTTTGGCCGTGTGAACCAGCGGCAGCTGCGAGTCTTCCAATCGCAACATAGATGAACTCCAATGTCTTTTAAGCCTTACGCTATATGTTTATTAATCGAACGCGCTACCCAGCTGCTCAAGCGTGAGATATCCGATCGCAATCTTCCAATAGTAGCGCTTCTCCAGTATCACCCGCTCCCTGAAGTTTCATTTGTGGATGATTGTTCCCTCAAATTTTGTTTATACGGCTTGGCGTAGCGTCCATGATGGTAGCAAAAATAGTGGTTGAAGAAAAAGCGAAGGGGTCTGTCTGCGGAGCTTGGGCGCATAACGTGTTGTTTGGGTTGCTCGAGTAGTAACTAGCAAATTACAACTATTCAGACACTTTGCTCGTGAACTAATAGTTTCTAGAAGCTTATTAGCTGTACTTGTAGTTTCTACTTTTTTACGGTTCGCTCCGCTAAATTTAACCAATCCTAGTGTCGCATACCATCCCAATTGTATCTTGACGACCCATACTCAGACCATCCGATCTTACTTAGATCATGCAATGCAACCAGTCAAAACAATCGTCAAATGTGCAATCACCATATGCGGAATCGCATTATGTATTATCACTTCTTGCATATAGTTAGTAATTGAAAATTACCGATTTACGTCAAGTAGTCGAGACGCTTTCTTGACAGCAGTTGGCACGCTTCGATGACCGGAAAATTTGTCCCAGAAGTAGTATCGCAAGGCCAAGGTCGCTTGAGTTGACGGAGCAATACTTTCAATGATAATATTTACCAAAGACACCCCGCCATCCGTCTCTGGCATCCGCTTACGATCTTATGGGCCCTATGTAAATTAACTCACCAATTTAGCACCAGAGACATTTGGAAAAGAACAAATACCATAAAAACCGCATCCGCAAGGAACATGACTGACTTGGTATGCTTAAGCATATAAAAAATTGAATACCGTTGCTTTTCTTTTCCAAACTTCTATTTACATCTTTCAGATACCTGACTTTAAGTAAAAAGTGGGCTTAGATTAAATTTTTGATTGCAACTCTATGTTTGATGAAAATTCCGACGTTTTTGTGTGGTATGTGTTGTTTGTACGTAAGTGTGCATGTTGGAACTTGTGTTAATAATTCGTATTATGCATTTTGATATTGTTTTGTTTATCCATGTAATCAAGGCATTAAGGATAGCTTAATTTCACATACGAGGCTCGTGGTATACCCTTGGTACGAGAATATCATATTCGTTCACTTTTTTGCATAACATTGTTTATACCGTCTCAGATGTGACAGATTTTGGAATTCAACGATGATCTTCATACGATGCATAATGAAAGGAATTTCTTTGTTTGGTGTGGATCGTTCGTACGTATAATTATACGCTTTGTCTGTCTTTCAATTTAGTCTAAACGATAAAAATAGCTATCTTTCTCCCAGTAGGCCCGGGATCGAATCCCGGTGTAAAATTATGATGCTTCTTGCTACATGTCATACAAACTTCAACTGTATATCAATAATGTTTAATGTACCCACCTTTCCCAGAAAGAATATAATGATAACAAATTGATGATAAATCCCTATCAAGACAAATATATCAATTGTGAACATGGTATGGGCATTCTTTGTTTGATTGTGATGATGAGTCGCGTGCTAAAACGTATATGTGTTGATTCTGTAATGAGACCGTACAAAAATGTGCATTACTCAAGTAGGTAAAATTACACAATGGTGTGGCTACACCTTAACAAGAAGTCACAACGGGCGGGTATTTGATTTGGAAAACCTAAGACTCAAGATATAGGCGGCTCTGCCGCAAATAATTAGATAAATACAATTGTAATTTTGAATGGAAGAGTACATTTGTCTTTAGTTATGGTTTTGGGAACTCGTGGAGGTAGCGGATTGCGATCCGCTACACTCGTTTTAATTCCAGTATAGAACGAAGGTCGGTGAGCTTGAGTAAGCTTCCTTTAGCCATCGCTACAGCAACCCGCTGCATTTGATAGCACGCTTAGTCAATTTTCGCCTGAGTCGTTTCGACTTATCCTCTGTAACTATGGAGCAATTATTTTATGTGCCCCAAGGCAAGAAGGACGTGCTTAAAAAACGAATGTTCCTGCTTAGCTCTTAGGGCGTGCAAAACCTTGCTTCGCAAGGACCTGAAACGACAACCGCGACCTTGAAGGCCATTTCAAACTATGAAAATGCTCTCTCTCACAGAGCACCTACAGCAGAAAACTGCGTACATGGCGCCACCGTCGACGACAGTTGACTCCACTCGACCCAGGCCGCTCATGGTAAGCATTTTTACCTCTGAGGGTAAGGATGGAGAGAATCTCCGGCTCTGAATGAGAAAGGCCGAGATGGCTATGGCATCTGCAATTAGCAACAGCGCGTGGCGCTAGCTCAATCAATACTCGGGGTCGAGAACGAGAATGGCCTCTGACGTGCGGCAATTCGGTGAAAGCGGCGTTCTCTTCCTGGCGCAGCTTTTGCGAGTGTTCTTGCCGCTTACGAGGCATATCGCATGCGATCGCGTATTTTTGCTACCCGACGTGGCAAGAAGGATTTGGTGGACTGTGTCCAAAAGTTGAGTACTCTCATTGCCGGGAATGGCAGCTGACCCTCTCCCCCAAGCGGTCACAGTGACGGTCTTTAGGGATGGCTTTCGCACTGGCGTGGCCAGAATGGAAGTCTTCCGTCACATCCGACATCTTTTGAAGAAGCGGTAAATGTGGCATTGAATGCCGAACTTAGCTTTAAGTCGGCACGACTTGGTTGGAATGCACATCTTCAGAGCACGTCAAGCAGACCTGAGCCAAAGGATCTTAGCTGTGCTGAGAAAGAGGAGGGAGAGTTCCGAGCTGCCGGGCAGCGTTTAAACACCCGACGGTGTTTTTCTGTTGAGATGCCCGTCACCTATAGACGGGTTTTCCCCTACGCATGGCGCGTGTTGGTTCGTCAAACCGACATCTTGCATCTAGCCAGCCTTGTTTGACGCGGGGGGCGACTAAACCCTGTAGGCGCAGAGAGCCCTTCTGGGTGGAGAATGGAGTTCTGTTTAGCCTCAAGGAGGTATAGGGCAGCAGGGCCTAGCCCTGAAGGGCTCCGTTCTGTTGAACACGGAACGTATATGCAAGCCAGAATTTCTTGTTGTGGAAGCAACCGTGATGGGCTTAAAGAAGCCATGGAAGGTCCTTCCCGTCTCCGGGGCATCGGGCGTTCATGCTCAATGCTCCATGATCGCAAGTAGTCAAACATATACTGAGACGCTGAAGCGCGGCTGAGTGACACCGTCACTGTTCGCTTAGTGACGGGGACCTGTTTCACGGTTCCGAGGGTACCGAATGACCCCGGAGTTTCTTGACTTCGATAGCGTGGAACGCTGCTCAGACTTAGACTTGAATTCAAGGTATAGCCTAACCCTTTGTATGGCATGGTTGAAACACCTTGAGCCATGGATTGATAGGAGGCCGAAGACCTTGGGCACTACGCATACATCTTCTGATGGAGTCCTGGAGAGTCATTAACCCACATCTGCTGGGAAGCAGAAGCGCTATTGGCGCGGGAACTGAACCGGTAAGGACAATTGCTGGACACGTTGTATTCGAGTTGTCGAGTACGGATGGGACATCGGACAGAGTTCCGAGCATGGCTCGCGGGTTGAACGTGGAGTGGCACCTAACCCACTGAGCACAGCTCAAGTATTACAGCTGTTGCTGCATTCCAAGAGTGGCATGGTCAGACGAGGTCCGATGCATCTTGAGCATGACCCTTCTGATGCACGTGGAGTGACACGTTATACACCCTTGTCAATGGTATAACGGGGGAAGGAAAACGGCGACGTTATCATCAAGGCTATTCCCGCGGTGGATTCTCTTCTTGAGCTAGACGACGATAACTTCGAAGAGTTTGGCGGTGCCTTGAAGGAAGGCAAACTAGCCGAGGTGGCTATTATACCAAAAAACGAGGAGATTAACTCGTCGTCGCTTCTGGATGTAGCTGTCCCAGAGTATACAAAGACGGTGCTGAACGCACGTAGTTGATCGTTGATCCTGAAGAATCCCTCGGATCCATACTATTCTTTTGCTAATGGAATTTCGAAACGTCCTCTCCAAAGACCCGCCGTCGGTCCTGCCTCCAAACCCAGGTGATTGACCTGTTTTCCGGGAACCAAATACTTCGTAACACGCCAATGGCCCCTGCCCAAGGAGCAGTGTGACGTCATTAACGCCTTTTTCCGTGTAAATCACGATGCAGAAATGGTGAGTGAGAGCAAGTCCCCCCATTCGACACTCGACGCCCTGTTTTGTGCCCGGAAGCCAACGTAAAGTATCGTATCGTTCACTCTTACAATCAGCTTAATGCTGCTACCGTTCCGACACAAACGCCGATTCCGAGGAAGGATGTTATCCAGAACAATATGGTTGGCTGTACACAATTCCGTGCGATCGACTTGGTCGATTGCTCATAAAAGCGAGTAATATTCCGCTGACAGCCGTAAGAGCTCTGGGAGTGACTGGTGATGCATCAAGGGCTGTAAAACGCACCGGCATTTTCAATTGTCTTGTGACGCAGTTGTTCAGGCCCCAACGGGCGTATGCACAAACATACTTCGACGACGTCTTCGTCCACAGTCGTGTGGGGCACGGCGAAAAATATTAGGAGAACCACATCGTCTATTTGAAAGCGTGCTCGAGGGTATGGGCACGAATAAGATGTATACCAATGCAGATGAGTGCATTTTGACGCTGAATAAATCCCCCTTTCTAGAATGCTTCATTAGTAAGCGTGGCTTTCGAGCAGATCCCTCAAACGTCAAGGCCATTGTACACTGGCCAGGAATTGCGCAAGTGACTTGGCTCGCCAACTACTTGCACAAGTATGGCGCAAATTTTCCGGGAATAGCACGGCCATTGCCAAATCTACTCAAGAAGGATAAGGGATGGTGTTGGGACACCGAGCATCAGGAGGCTTTTGACGGGAGCAAAGATAGCCTCCTGCATGCACCAATACTGGTGCTGCTAGACCCTGATCGTCTTTTCAGCGTCGTCTATGACCTTCGGACTTTGCCATCGGCTGCGCACTGCTGCAAGTAGACGCCGAGGGGCGAGATCGGGTGATTGATTTCGAATCTTGCCAGCTTAAGGCTGCGGAGAGGAACTACTCAGTCCACGACAAGTAATTACTGGCGAAAAAGTATCCACTAGTCAAATTCAGGGTGCACCTGCATGACTCAAAGCCATTTGCGATCTACACAGATCATGCGTTTTTACGCACTGCGACTCAGTCGCCTCACCTCTCGCAAAAGAAAGCAAGGTGGCTCTCCTTCATCGTAAAGTATAACTTCAAAAAGAAGTAAAGGTCAGGATAGCAGAATGCTTTGGCTGATGCGTTGTCATGCAAACACGATTATAAGACTGCTTCTGTTACAACGGTGGCGTCGTCAGTGACGGATTTGATCCGCGCCCCATATGAGAGTAATGATATGATGTGTGTCGCGTGGCCACAGACTCTCGGGAGCAAGGAGTTTAGAAACTCGGACAAGAAATTGTTAACGCATTTACGCGCACGGTCAGACCGATATTCGCAACAAAATAAGTTGCTGTATTTTAGCATAGATTCGACGGATACGCCACAAATTGTGTTTTTTTCACGATGAAAATTTAAATTACCGTATCCTCTATGAGGCTCACGACACCCCACTCAGTGGCCATCTCGGTCTTGAGAAGACGAACAGCTCTGTGAACTGGCCCAAGGTGTACAAATGGAGGAGCATATAGGTGCGCACGCGTGAGACGTGTCAAGCATGAAACCCTCTCCGAATATGGCGGCGCCGCTGGCAAGTTTACCGATACCCTCCGGGTGTTAGTAGGCCATGAGTATGGACTTTGTGTTTGGCCGGCCGAAGGACTCAGCGGGCAACACGGGCGTGGTGGTCTTTGTGGGCCGTTTGAGCAAGATGGTTCATTTTGCAGTAGTGCCGGACACCATCGACGGTGTGGGTAAGGCGATGCTGTTTGTTTTATGTCTTTTGAAATCTCGGACCCCCGGGGTCATCTGTCTCTGATATATACTCACGTTTTAATGGGAAGTTCTGGCCGACAATCTTCAGGTTGCTCAGCACCAATTTGACTATGCTAACAGCGGTCCCGATGGCCAAACTGAGCGCATGAATCACGTCGTTGAAGAAGTTCATTGCAGCGTCTGCGCTGAGTCGCCATGGCGCTGGAGCACTATGCTGTCACATGTGGAATTTGCTCTGAACATTGCTATGCATGCCTCTACCGGCTACACGCCGTTCAAAGTGAACGGGCTTGTTAACCTTTGCGTTCTGCTAACGCAACTATCCCATGGTTCAGGGCTTGGTGGAGAAGAATAGCCGAACTGCTAGCGGGTATAAGCTCCATCAAAGTCCGTAAAGAAGTCAATGACTTCCTGTCTCTCAGACTGAATGTCTTAGGACACGTTCGCGATGCGATAGCTGAAAACCAAGACATGCAGACGAAAGAAGCAAAAGAACGGCTGAAAACATTGACGTCGGAGACTTGGTTTTAGTAAAATGCTTGAAAAATTCCAATACATGCAGTTTTGCTGTATTCAAAACGAAGCCTTGTCAAGTTTATCGGACCATTTAATGTCGTGGCCAAGCGAGGCCTTGCGCATAAGCTAAACGCTTAGAGACGAATGCGCACCCACCAGGTTTTGTATGTGGGCTTGCACAATCCGTACCGGGATCCGGCGCAAGTGATACCGAGGCATATGCGCCGGGGCAGCACTTAAAGGCGCTCGGTTACCCAGAAGCTGCAACAGCGACTGGTTTTGAGCACGGAGTGCAACGATTTCCGTTTTCAATGGCGCAAGGCGCTCCATTATCGCACGAAGTGACGTATTCGTCTGCTCCACGGCTAGGAGCCATTCCGAATGAGCGCGATATTCCTCAACGTTAGGCAGTCGGTGCACAAAGTGCTCCAAGCTCTCGAGGTCCTCGGCACAGCGGTATGCGACCTAGGCAAGATTATTGGCGGAGTGCCAATGACGACGGACTTTGTCATCCAGAGCTCGAAGAGTATCGCGAGTCACCAAACAGCGATCGATTAAGTCGTCGTCGCCCGCCGCCGACTCCTCTTGATAAAAATGGTGGCGCTTACTATCACGTGGAACGCCTTGTGGATCGACGTCGTCGATGGGGTTTAATTCAGTATCTTGTGAAATGGTGAGGATACCCAAACTCCGAGCGTTTGAGGTGCCATTTCGGCAAGATTGCTCAGACGTCGTGGACCCATATGATCAGAAGAATTATGACGCTCTGCGTCGTTGTGGGCTCCGCATTTCCCAGCGGTAGCCCGGGAAGCCGGAGGGTCATGGGCTGAGCTCACATTATGGTCGTAGACTCACCCGTTTGAGAAACCATACAGCTCGCGGGGGCGAGATGAATTATCCCATTAACCCAGGGCGACAATACGCGGGAAGTCGGTGTTGCGCCTTGTGTTTGAAAATCTCAAATCAAAATGGCGTTTCATGCGCGCGTCCGCTTTCTTGTGGTTCCTCTGTGAGTAAGACACGAGGAAAGTTTCCGGTGCCGTTGCACCCATCGCTAAAAGAGCTCTTCATCATCTGCAGCGGTTTTGCCAGGGGGGAACACCAAAGTAATAGCCCGCATTGCGGGTACGAGAGCGCCTCTTCTTTGAGCTCGAAGTGGAGCGCGGTACCGATCCATTAAAATTCTTGAGGTACCATGAAGCAAGTTCGCAGAGTTTTCCGATTAAAATTCTTAGCTCGTGTAGCGGCTGGAGACCCGACTACGTAGACGTCAAACGATCAAGTGATCGCGTCTTCCGCTTCAGTAGCGGGTTCAGCCGAGCGGAAGCCCTATTCCGCACGAGGGCCGTGAACCAAACGTGGATACGAGCGCATGAGAGCCACCCCGCGGGCAGCCTCCAACCACTGCTCTTGTACCTCGTCGTGGCGATTGGAAATAATACCACTTCCCACGGTAGCCGGGACTCAGTGTTCGCAAGGTTTGCGCAAGGCTCACGTCGTGCCGTTAGCGCACCTCGCCCTCCTCGTCATTCAATCCTGGACAAGGTGTATCTGACTCACAGTCGATTTCCTCCAAATCCACGACAAAGAATTCTGTTGTCCATTGTCCGTGGCTGGCGCGGTGTGTGGCACACGGTTACCGATGGCTGTGGATGTGCTTCTCGCAAAGCTGCGGGCGTACGACCGGGGGCCATCACCTGCAGAAGTCGAAGAAGGGCTTTGCCCGAGGGCGCCCTCGTAACCAGCGAGCTGGGTGATTTTCGTGTCATAGACATGGGGCTAATTGAGCAGATAATCATGGGAATGTAACGATGTCTCAGACACGCGAGCCTCATGAGGCGACAATTAAATGTGAATTGTGGGTATTCTGAATTTTGATAGGAAAAAGGATAACGGGGTTACACGCACCCAGGTACGAAGGGGTAAATCACACAAGATTATGTGACCTACCAAGGTGTGGATTACACAAGTCGGTGTCATGACACAATAGCGTGGCTACATTTTTACAAGAAGCCACTACATGGCGGGACTGCCAGTAGTCATGCATATATTTTAGGTTTTTCTATTTGGTTATAAAAACGTAAGGTTTCAGTTATAGGCGGCTCTGCCTCAAAAAAATAGATAAATAAAATAAAAAAAATAAATAGTAACGGAAGAGTACATTTGCCTTGGATTAAGATTTTGGGTAATCTTGGAGGTAGCGGATTGTGATCCGTTACACTCGTACTGAATCTATTATAAAACGAAGGACTGTAACCTTAACTAAGCAAAGAGCTACAACAGCCCTGCTATAAATTGCGCATTTGTTATTGTGTGTATGATTGCTTTTGTATGCCTTTTCATTCAGCTTATGCGAAAGAAGAGTTTTCAACCGGCGGCTTCAAATTTAAGTCCCGGTGTAAGAACATCATGCCTCTTGTATTGTTTTATATCAACTTGTTTATTTATCAAATACCCGACATTAGAACAAATGAATCAACGATCATCACTTTATGCTTGATAAAGATAAAGATGTAATAGTTTGGTATGTGCTTTTGGTACGTAAATGTGGTTGTTGTAACATGTGCGGTGTTTTCTTGTTGTGTATACTTGCTAATGTTTACTGCCTTCCATAAATCCTTGTCATAAAGGATAGCTGAATTTCACGAACAAAACTCGACGTTGACCGCGGGTGTAGAAACAACTGGTTACTTTCACTTTTTTGCGCATTCTTCTTTTTATATTTTGGCGTCGTTTCAAATGGACAACAATTCAGCCTCGGCAATGATCGTTTCTTTTATACTTGATGAAAGTGATGTTTCTGTTTGGTGTAGGTCGTTCGTACATATATATATATAT
>NW_020188529.1:0-311 GCF_900000015.1 Plasmopara halstedii
CGAGTACTTTGTCTTTGCATCGAAATACGTTCAGCAAGCGGTGTACAAGCGTCTGTACAAGAAGGATAAGCGGAAACTGCTCGAGTTCATTGCTGCCTCGGATGGAGTTGGTGCTCTTGCTGTGCTTCGTGGCCACTTGTTCGAAGGGCATGTGCATTAAGTGCTGCCGTGAGGTGGAACGTTTCAAGTTTGGCGTCTGGTCGACGACAACAACGCGTATGATGATGATGATGATATCGTGGAAGGTGAATGGGACAGCGAAGACGAGGATGCTGACGATGACATGAATGCAGATGATGACGTTGCGATGG
>NW_020188530.1:0-1217 GCF_900000015.1 Plasmopara halstedii
ACCCTCCGGGTGTTGGCAGTCCAGGAGTATTGACTTTGTGTTTGGCCTACTGATGGACATAGCGGGCAACACGGGTGTCGTGGTCTTCGTCGAATGTTTGGACAAGATGATGCATCTTGCAGCGGTGCCGGACACCAAGGACGGTGTCGGTACAGTGATGCTGTTTGTGGATTGTGTCTTTGGTTAACACTGGACTCCCGGAGTCAGTTGTCTCAGACAAAAATTCACGCTTCAGTCGGAGGTTTTGGTCGACGATCTTCAAGGTGCTGGACATCGAACTGATATGTCAACAGCGGACAATCCGCAGACCGATGGTCAAACTGTGCGCGTGAATCGAGTCGTTGAGGACGTCCTTCGCAGCGTCTGCGCTGAGAATCCGAGGCGCTGGAGCGCCATGCTGTTACTCGTAGAATTTGCTTTAAACAATGCAGTGCATTCGTCTACTGGCTACATGCCGTTCTACGTGAACTTAGTCGCGTCCCGCTAACGCCGCCATCCCATGATCCAGTGCGTGGTGGGGAAGGAATAGCCGAGCTGCTAGCTGATGTCAGCTCTCTCGCTGTGCGTGAAGAATTTTGATGACTTCCTGTCAACCAGACTGAGTGTTTTATGACACTTTCGCGATGCGATGACTGAAAGCCAAGACATGCAGATGGAATATGCAGAAGAAAGAGGTCGAGGAAACGTCAAAAACGTTGAGGTCAAAGACCTGGTTTTATTGAATGCAAAGAACCTTCCTACCCAAGCAATTTCTGCTTTTTGTAAGACAATGATCCGTCCACGGTTTATCGAAACTTTCAGGTTTTTGCCAAGCGGGGCCTTGCTAGCATTCCGAAACGGATGCGCAGCCACTCGGTTTTTGTGGGCCTGCTTCAGCCGTCTTATTTGGGCTTGATTAAGCCGTACCGGGATTCGGCGCAAGTGATAGCAGAAGCGTTGGCGCCGGAGCGGCGCCCGCTGGTGCTCGGCCACCCAGAAGCTGGACCAGCAACTAATTTTGAGCACGGAGTAGAACGATCTTAATTTTAACGGCGCAACGTGCTCCACCTTTGCATGAAGCAACGCGTTCGTCAGCACAACGGCTAGGAACCGCTTCGACTGAGCGCGATAATCCTCAACATGATACGGCCAGTTCACAACGTGTTCCAAGCTCTCAAGCTCTTCCGCGCAGCGGTATGCGACCCCAGCATGACGATCGGCGGAGTCCTGATGGCGAC
>NW_020188531.1:0-313 GCF_900000015.1 Plasmopara halstedii
ATATTGATGAGAACTTGATTCGATTCGATGAAGTGGAAGGAATTCTATGCAATATTGTCATGTCGACAACGTTTCGTAGGCTCTGGACACAAAGACACTGGTTTGCTATTCGAAAGATTGATGGGGTTTGCTATAATTTGGACTCGAAGCTTGATGTTCCGATGGTATGTATGTCTTGATTGATCACTTTTTTATTTGATGATTTCATGGATGAATGTTGTAGCCATTTGACTCGGATACTGCATGCTACGAATTCTTACAAGAGTTAGTCAATACTGGTGAGTGTGAACTCTTTAGTTTAAAGAGAGAAGCC
>NW_020188532.1:0-364 GCF_900000015.1 Plasmopara halstedii
ACCTGTTTGCTGTTATTGGTACAGACAACATCAAATCAGTCATCAAGAACCCTTCTTACATGTGTATTGCTACTTCGAATATGAAAATGTTCGATATTAGCAACTATGTACCTGCTGGAACCAGCTATGATAGATACCTTATCTAGGTGGATGTAAGTGTGATGACAAAATCCGTTGCGTCTGTGGGCTAGGGAAGGGTATATTCCCATATGAGTACATAACTTCATTCAGTGTCCTCAGCGAGACTAATATCCCGCCAAAATTAGCATTCGATAGCAAATTTCGAGCGACTAGCATCAGTGATGAGGACTACAAGCGAGTTCAATTCGTCTGGGAACACTATGAGATGAAGTCGATCAAGGGC
>NW_020188533.1:0-633 GCF_900000015.1 Plasmopara halstedii
AAATATGATCTTTTATTGATACTTCGCGCGCAACTGCGCTAGCGATGCTATTTCAACGATACATGCTTTGGCCGGATAAGTACTTTTGCTGATGCGAACATAGTCGTCCAAGGTAATTCTTGACTCAGCTACTTCTGACTTTGGTGTGTGGGTTGGTAGCGAGTAGTAATCATCGTCGATCTGAATCGGCTGTGGTTCTTGTGAGTCTATGTACTGGACATCCATTGTGTGGCTCTGTGTATATTGTAAGATAATGAAAATTTCAACCTCGCAACAGCCAACATCTACCATGATGAGCTGCCCATATTTTAATGGATGCTCCCGGCAGAGTAACTGATCGACCCTTACAACGAAAGCATTGCGGTGTGGATCATATGATATGAAACGGCACCAGAAAGCTTCTCCCTGGCCATATACTTTTACAAAGAACCCGTCGTTAGTATCACAGTCATCGATTATTCTATAATTTCAATTTGTGAGATCACGCAGTTTCGACTGCGTGTTTGTCGAATCCATATCTATATTAATCTGACTATCAATATTGCCTACAGTGGCCGAAACGTAGATTCTGAATCTCAACTTCGCGATAGGAGTAATCTTTTGGTATCACACGTGGCCTTGGCAAGCCGAGGG
>NW_020188534.1:0-488 GCF_900000015.1 Plasmopara halstedii
AGCACAATTGCCCAACGTCCCGGAATCGATGAGGATCTTTCATGGCTTCCCGAAGCCCTTTACGGTCGCCTCTACGACCAGCAAGCCCGGCTTACTTACACGTTCCGTGTTCAAGAGCACGGAGCTCTTCGGGGCTAGGCCCTGTTGACCTCTACCTCCCTGAGGCTCAACAGAATTCAGTTCTTCCCCAATAGGTCACCCCACGCCTACTGGGTGGTGTCGTTTCCCCGCAACGAACCAGACTGGTAGGTATTGGGGCGATGAATCGAAGAACCTTAACGCGCCTTGCCCAGGGGGAAACCGTTCCAAAGGTGACAAGTGTCTCCACAGACAAAACACCGTCGTATATTTGTTTGCTGCTAGGCAGCTCGGAGCTCTGCTCCCTCGTCCTCAGCATAGCTGAGATCCATGGGCACATGCCCGCTCGACGAGCTGTTGGAGTGTTCATTCCAACAAAGTCGTGCCGACTTAAAATTGAACTCGGTATT
>NW_020188535.1:0-339 GCF_900000015.1 Plasmopara halstedii
ACAGGTCCGCCATAGTCGGACGCGTGTCGACGCATGGAGGCGGGGCAGAATCGACGAGGCTGTGTGAGACCCATTTACTCGTCGTCCAATGCAGCAGCAGTAGCAGCGTTTGGGGTCGCGCCTATTAGCTCGTCGTCGGGGTCGACCGCATCTGCAGGCACAACGGCCGTCAGAGCTGGAAACGTAGACGGAGGAGCCAACGGGAGAAGAGGAGGGGACGACAGCATGGTCAGAACAGTGGCTGGCAAAGAGCCAGTTGAAGGTCCGGAACCGGCGCTGGAATCCGAGCAAGATGGGCCGACCGTGGTACCAGACTGGATACTGGGTGCGGACCCAGGA